>NW_007727201.1:148777-159942 GCF_000696425.1 Galeopterus variegatus | reverse complement strand
GGGGGGAGGGGGAGGAGGGAGGGAGGTTTCGGTAATGGGCCACAATAATCAACCACATTGTATATCGACATAATAAAATTAAGAAAAATAAATAAATAAAAATAAATAAAAAATAAAATAAAATAATCTTCATTTATCTATTATAATATGGCCATAAGATATGTTATTTATTTTGTGATATTATTAAATTATTTTTACCACAAAACTCATGGAGGATATAAATTCCTTTAGTTACATATTCATCCTAAATGAATCCTTCATCTGTATTTTTAACCTCCCTACTCTTTCTTCCCATTTCTTTTTTCTTTTCTTTCCTTCCTTGCTTATTTATTTCTTATTTATTTTTAATTTCTCTTTATTCATCTTTTGCCATGTTATCTTTGCATACATTTTATTTTGTTTTTCTATATCTCCCTATGTTTTAATAATTAATCAAGTGAGTAATTCATGCATATATTCAAATAATTTTCCTTACCTCTTTTGAGACTTAGCTAGAAAATATTTGTATCTTCCCTCCTATACTATAACTAGAGAATTTTTTTTTCTATATCCTGAAGATATATAATATAAATGAGAGAGATCTCAATTGTACACAGTTATAAACTTTGTTGAATGAAATATTGATGTCTGATGAAATTATGTAAAATATCCAATGTTATTATTCACTTTTGCTAGTGGAAGGAGTATATACAACTAAGAATAATTTAAATGCCATCTGCTAACTTAATAAATTCCTGGTCATTTTTACTTCCATTAGAGATTATGGAGAAAATTTTATTAATACTCCACATTTGATCCATATTTTCCCAGTAGGTATATTTAAATCTTTTAGGCAAAGTAGAAACAATAAAAGGCAAACTTATCTTTTTGTTTATTTAATTCTAAATTTCAAAAATTAATGAGCATTGTCAAGATTTTATCTTGCAAAACTTGTTTATACAAAATGGAATTCTTTATGGCATATCCAACTAAGATGGAGTTAAGAAGGCATGAGGAAAGGCATTCAGGTACTTGTTCCAGCAACTGTTTTGTAATTAAACAGAAAAATCATGAAGACATAATTGCAATTTTAAGATTACCTTTTACTTGCTGTCACTCAGTAATCAGAACTCACCAGTTCCTGCAAGACACTGTCAGCATCAATGAACTTTTACCTAAAATAACTTACATAAGCTTCCTCTTTTTTTCAGTAAAACTCCAGGCTTTTCCTTTGTTCTTTGGACACAGCTAGAGGCTACTCTGGTTTAGGTGCCATACTTTCAATTCTAATTCTTGTATAATATTCCCAAATAAACCTTTTTCTTGGAAATTCATCTCTGTACATTTTTATTTAAGGTTGACAATCTTCTCAAAAGTGCTTCTGAGGAGTTGAAGAGAGACTGGTAGCATTGCCTTCCTCTCCTTAGAAGATATTTCTGGGATATTTTTTGACAGGTTTGTTGTATAAATTTGTGTCTCTTTATCTTATATATTTAATACTGAAGATTATCATCAGTTTTTGTTTGTCATCTTATTTTTCTTATCCTCAGGTATTAGGGATAGAAGATTCTATTAATAGGTTTTAATCAATCTTCTTTGAGAGAAATGCTAGTGGTGATTTTTTAATCTAGGGATAAAGAAATAATCCTCAAAGTTTTCAAACATTAAAAGGGTGGAATGAAAAAAGAATAAGCTTGCCTAAAATTTTTCTAAGATATTAAGTACTGTTGCAAGTTTAAAGAAAACCATTTGTAATACAATAATTTTTTGCTCATTAAAATTATTATATAAGGGAAAAGAAATTCAGAGGCATTAGTTTCTAAGATATTAAGTACTGTTGCAAGTTTAAAGAAAACCATTTGTAATACAATAATTTTTTTGCTCATTAAAATTATTATATAAGGGAAAAGAAATTCAGAGGCATTAGCGCATATATTTGTATTGAAAACATGTACCTGCCCAAAGTCATGAGCATATTATCTTATGTTTTCTTCCAAAACAATTTTTGTTTTACATTTTACGTTTCTATTGATAGCTTTATTAATTATCTTACACATTTACAATTTGTTTTTGTATACCATAGGAAGAGATAAAAATTAATTTTTCCATGTGGATATCCACTTACCCATTACTATTAGTACTATTTAAAAAAAAATATCATCTTTCCCCACTGGACTACTATGTCATCTTTGGCAAAAAATCAGATGTCGATTTCTGGATTCCTTATTTGTTCCATCGATCCTACTGACTCTCCTTGCACTATTACCCTATATTCATAAATATCATAGCTTTGTCATAAGTGTTGACATATAAGTTTTCTAGCTTAGTTCTTTTATTTTAAGATTGCCTGTATTTTAACCATTTCATATATCATGTCAATTCTAGAATGAGGTTGTTAATATCCAAAAATCTTGGAATTTATTTGGATATACATCAAATCTATAAATCAATTTGGAAAATAAACTTCCTATTTAGACTACATAGTAACGAGAATGAACAAATGGTAAGTACAAGCAACACAGGGTTGAACCCTCTAAAGCCAACATTAATGAAATCTGTCAAATACAAAACGGTACATACATGCTCTCCACTTATGTAAGGTTCAGCAACAGGAAAAAGCTAATTTTGGTTTTATACGTCAGGAGAGTGGTTACTTTTGGAAGAGGGCAAGAAAGTTAAATGTGAGTTCATTTCATGTAGCTGCACACTTATACTTAGGTATTTTCTGTACTTACACTCAACTTTTGAAAAAAATTACATTAAATAAAAGATTTTTTTTTTCTTTTTCGGATTTAAAGTCCAATAACCATATTTAATTCTGAATGAGAAAGAATAACAATTCAAGGAAGCACTCTAGTCAGTCAAATCAGATATGAAATTAAAGAACCCAAAAACAAAGAAATTGTGGTATAAAATAATTGACAATGGGCACTAAAACAATTTAGAGGAAATAAAATAATTATTGAAAAGGGGGAAATGCAAAATACCAATATTGTAAATATTAGTTATTGTAAAGACAAAGATTATTAATAAGTGACGATAATACTTAACTACATCTACAATAGCATGTAATAATAGGCAGTTCAAAAAAGGATTTGATGAGTGGAATTTCAAGTGTGCATATATTCTCTTTGTATACAGGGGAAGTCAAGGCTTTATTTATATCCTAATTTTTGGAAACATATATTGATCAATTAAAATGAAAATATAAAAAGTAAAATAATAAAAATGTATATTTTTGAAATAACTAGTCTCTAGGTCATGAAATAAAGGTGACTCACAGACTCAGCCAGGTGCGGTGCTAAACAATTGCTACTGATTATTTTTTCCAAATCCCCTAGAAAAATGACTGTTAACAATGGTAAACTCTGAGTCAGGCCAAATAGAGAAGGCTTTTAGTGTGATGTCCCAGGAAGCTGTCCTGTGGTCATGAAATGACAGTTAACTAGGAGTGGAGCTTTGGACGACTCCATCCTGTTCTGCTCCCTTCAGGTGGCTGCTAGGCTGATGGTTTTCTCTGTGATTTTGTGGCCAATGGTTTTTAATTCTACCACTGAGATGGGGAGACTGTGGTGGGAACAGGACAAGTCAAAATGCCACAGAGCTCGATGTTCTTAAGTCATTTTTTTCTTGAATAAATGATTCCCAGATTTCTACAAGTATTCAGTTAATATTTTGTAAGACTTTGTTAATTTTAAGAATTCTGAAAACATTAATTTTGGCACCTTGTCAGTGTTTGCTGCTTTTGCGTAAGGGTATTCTTTGCAGATACTACTTCTTTATTACGATGGACAGTAATAATAGTATTTATCCTAAAGCTTACCTGTTTGTGATGACTTCGTGAAAGATATTCCAATGTGTAAATTTTGAAAATAGTGGTAATTCAAAACATTGCCAAACAACATTAGATGAAATTAAAAAATGCTACTGTTAACACATTCTGAAGTTTTTATGTGCAAAACTGAGATTTTAAAAATCTCAGGTTTTCTTTTAATGAAGTTTTAAAATAGATTTTGCAAAGAAAATCATTTAAAAACATGTTATATATTCTGAGGTACTGAAAATTGTCTAAAGCTGTGTGACCACATATGACTAATACAGCAGAAAAAGTAACAGAAATAACATATTAAGATATTTCTCTGTTCCTGGCAATCATCTTGTTTTGGCTGAGGTTTGGAACCTATTGGACATCCCTGAGCTGCACAGAAAATGATTTTTCCATGTTTCAAACACACTTGAGTAATGTAGATTCCAAACCAAGAAATGAGTTTAAGGTCCCAGGTGTTTCAGTTCCATTTACAGTTGGCAAAAAATGTACATTTTGAAAAAAAGGCAGAGTGAGAATAGTAAATTCCCTACTACCTGAGCTGTTGAAAAATGTGATAACTGCTCTTTTGAAAGATCTTGAGCCTACATAAACCACCTGCTATGCAGCTCAGCATAGCCATGAGAAATGGGGATAAAAGAACACAGAGGATCAGAGGAGAGCTGCAAGCTTGAAACTCTCTGTAAATTGAAATCTGGATAAGAAGAAAGAGTGATCGTGTCTGAGATAAAATATTTTGCTTTTATAATGGCTAATCTCTGGTTCCAAATTACCTTATAATTTATTAAAAAGTTCAAAATTATTCTCTCTGCCCTGGGTTTATTAGCAAATTTAGGTAAGAGACACAATTTCTTAGCCAAATAACAGATCTTTAAAAATATATTTTAAAAGCATGAATAGTGAAATAGTAAATTTATTCTTCTTATTAGCAAATTTAGGTAAGAGACACAATTTCTTAGCCAAATAACAGATCTTTAAAAATATTTTTTAAAAGCATGAATAGTGAAATAGTAAATTTATTCTTGTGGTTTCAGGAATGATCACTTATTCTGGAGCAAGTCCAGGAGATAATGCTGAAGACACAAGGATGGTCACATCATAGTAACTCAGAACTTCCAAGACTAGTTTCTGATGAAATAGCATTTCTGACTGCTAATCAGCTAAAATAATGACTGAAAATACTGACTCTGTCTATGCTAAGCTATATCAATTAAAGCATTTAATAAAAACATGTTATAAAGTCTGAGTAATTACCCTTAGATAGGGATGATATTCATTATGTGTTCATTACTATAGCCTCGCAAATTGTTGATACCCACTATCTTTTCATAATTGTCGAAGCTAATATTGCTCTCTTTTACCCTTAAGAACAGGAACAAGACAAAGATGCCCATTCTCACCACCGCTATTTAACAAAATATTGCAAGTACTAGCCAGAACAATCAGGCAAGAGAAAGAAATAAAAGATATCCACACTGGAAAAGACAAAGTCAAACTGTCCTTGTTTGCAGATGACATGATCCTGTGTATAGAAAAACCTAAAGACTCTACCAAAAAACTTAGAGCTGATAAATGATTTCTTTCAGTAAAGTTGCAAGATACAGAATCGACACACAAAACTCAGAAACATTTTTATACCCAATAATGAATTAGCAGAAAAAGAAAGCAAGAAAGCAAGACCATTTACAAGTCACCAAAAAAAAAAAAAAAAAAAAAAAAAAAACTTCAGAAGCAATTTAACCAAGGAGATGAAAGATCCCTACAACAAGGACTACCAATCACTACTGAAAGAAATTAAAGAGAACACACAAAGATGGAAAGATAGTCCATGTTCTTGAATTGAAAGAATTAACACTGAAAAAAAAAAAAAAAACTTCAGAAGCAATTTAACCAAGGAGATGAAAGATCCCTACAACAAGAACTACCAATCACTACTGAAAGAAATTAAAGAGAACACACAAAGATGGAAAGATAGTCCATGTTCTTGAATTGAAAGAATTCACACTCTGAAAATGCCCATATAACCCAATGCTATCTACAGGTTCAAAGCAATCCTCATCAAAATACCAATGATGGGCCAGCCCGGTGGCGCACTGGAGAGTGCGCCACTTGGGAGCGCAGTGGCGCTCCCGCCAAGGGTTTGGATCCCACGTGGAGACCGGTTCCTGCTCACTGGCTGAGCGTGGTGCAGGTGCAACACCGAGGGTTGCAATACCTTTACCGGTCAGTAAAAAACGACAAAAAGGAATTAAAAAAAAAAAAAAAAAGAACCAAAATACCAATGATATTCTTCACAGAAGTAGGAAAAAAAAATTATCCTAACATTCATATGGGACAACCAAAGATACCAAATAGCCAAAACAGTCCCGAGCAAAAATAAATAAATAAGTAAAGCCAGAGGAATAACACTCCTTGACTTCACACCATATTATAAAGCTATAATAATCAAAACAACATGGTACTAGTATAAAAACAGACATTGCAACTAATGGAACAGAAAAGGGAACCCAGAAATCAACCCACATATTTACAATCAACTGATCTTTGACAAAGGCAATAAGAACATATTTTGGGGGAAAAGACTGCCTCTTCAATAAACAGCGCTGGGAAAACTGGACATCCGTATGTAGAAGAATGAAACTAGATCCATACCTCTTGCCACACACCACAATCAACTCATCATGGATTAAAACTTAAATATGAGACTGGAAACTATAAAACTCCTAATAGAAAACATAGGGGAAACACTTCAGGATGTAGGACTGGGCAAAGATTTTATGAGTAAAACCCCCAAAAGCACAGGCAACAAGAGAAATAGTAAACAAATGGGATTATATCAAACTAAAAAAGCTTCTGCACAGTAAAATAAATTATTATCAGAGTGAAAAGGCACCCTACAGAATGGGAGAAAATATTTGCAAACTATGCATCTGACAAGGAATTAATATCCGGAATATACAAAGAACTCAAACAACTCAACAGTAAGAAATCAAGTAACCCCCTTAAGAAATGGGCAAAGGAGCTGAATAGACATTTCTCAAAGGAAAATATGCAAATGGTGAACAGACATGAAAAAATGCCCAACATCACTCAGCATCAGGGAAATGCAAATCAAAACCACATTGAGATGTCATCCAAGTTAGACAATTAGGCTAGTTATTATCAAAAAGGCAGAGGTTAACAAATGCTGGTGAGGATATGGAGAAAGGGGAACCCTTTTACACTGTTGGGACTGTAAATTGGTGCAGCCATTATGGAAAACAGCATGGAGGTTTCTAAAACCACTACAGATAGACCTGCCATAAGATGCAGCAATCCTACTGCTGTATGTATAACCAATGTAATGGAAATCATCATGTCAAGGGGATACCTGTACTCATATGTTTATTGCAGCTCTATTTACAATAGGTAAGAATTGAAAGCAACCTAAACGTCCATCGACAGACAACTGGATAAGGAAAATATGGTATATATACTCGATGGAATACTACTCTGCCATAAAAAAGAATGGAATTCTGCCTTTTGCAGAAACATGGATGAAAGAGAAAATCATGTTAAGTGAAATAAGCCAGGCACAGAGAGAGAAATACCACATGTCCTCATTCATAAGTGGGAGCTAAAAGAAAGAAAGAAATAAAAGAAAGAAAAATAAAGAAGAAAGAAGACAAACATTCACAATAATACATTGAAATTTCAAAAGAAAGAGAACAGAACTGTGGTTATTAGAGGTAGGAAAGGGGAGGGAGAGGGAGGTTAGCAAGAAATTACTTAAGTGTCCCAAAGATTAAGTTTTGTAAACATGAGTATACTAATTATTCTTATTTGATCATCACATTTTGTACACATGTATGGATATATACCAAATCTGCACCCTACAAATGTATATACATATAATATTGTATTTAAATAAAAAAAATACATTTAAGACATTTTATAAAACATTTTGTTTATTGGTATATCTATTATCATGTTTATCTATTCTAGATTATAAATTCCCTGATTGACAAATCTTTGCTTAAAATGCAAGAATTATAATCATTGGAAAATCTCTGTAATATTTTCAAATTACTCTTATGTTGAAGTAATATAGTAATTGCTTCTAAATAAGAAAGAAAACAATAAAACTCATGAATTGCTATTATTATTTTCCTTAACATGCTTTCTGAATACATGTAAATGTAAAACTGGGTACAAATCTCTTCTTCTTAAAACTTCTGCTCCAATAATGCTAAATAATATTTCTCATAAGTTTCCACAGATTTTTTCTCTCTCTCTCTTTATATTTCTTTTTGTCCCTTCAAACTGTTAGCCCAGTGTGTAGCTCTATCTACAGGTGATGTTGCACAGAAAAGTGTCCTGGTTGACAAAACCCTTGATGAATTTCCCGAAGTCCAACCTCATTGAGAAAGATAAAATTTGGACAGAAACAGACTAGCTTAGAAGGTTTGTTTTCCTTTAGAATAGAAACAGTATTCCCAGTGTCCGGGGGTGGAAAAGAAAATGAGCAGCATCCTGCGTCCGGAGCTTTAGCAACTCATGCTCCACATTTTGAAAACTCTCCAAGAAGAGAGAATGACCCCACAAAGGAATGGTGTTATCTAGGAAAATGAGACCAAAAGCACAGATCAAATCCTAGAAGAAAAGCAACTTTTTCCCAAGCGTATTGGAATGTCAATAAGGACCTTTGGATCTGAACAAAGAATCATGTTCACACCAAGACTTGTGTATAAATGTTCATATGAGCTTTATTTGTAATAATCCCAAATGGGAAACAATTCAAATGTTCACCATCAAGTGGAAGAGTAAATAAACCATGGTATATTCTTACAATGAAATACTACTCAGTAATAAAAAGGAATGACTATTGATCACACAGCAAGGATAAATACCATAGTAGTAATATATTCCTTAATCAACTACGAGAACATTGATATCACTGCTCTTGTAGTAATGTGTCACATGATGAGTGGCTATCCTTCTTTCTTCTATTACTAATTTTCATTATTCATTTGTGTTCACTTAATGTAAAGTTATCATGTGGGTGCTAATGCAGTTCTGTTGTTTTTAGTTTAGCTAAGATATAAAATATAGAATCAGCTGCTCCAATGGAAAGTGCTAGATTCATCTGTCAGTACTAACATATTTGGTGGTCATTTCTATGGTACAGAATGTATTTAATAAGTTTTAGATTATAATCAAAATAAAAGCATAAAATTAAAAAAAAACAGAATTCTCAATGAGAATTTTTATGAGAGTCGGAATGCAATTTTAGAATCAGTATTTAATTGAGAAGAACATGAATACAGTCATAAACCCATACAGAAGTGTATGGGTTTAAATCTAAACTGCAAAACAAAACAGCTTCATAAAGTTGAGCAAAGTATTTTAATTCTTTGAGAACTGGTGTCATAATCTGTTAATGAATATGGTATTGATACTGGAGGCGAGGGTCTAGGGAGGCTCAGTAGCCGGCTTCAAGTCACCTCATCCTCTACCAAGTTCTTGATTCCATCACAAGGAAGAATTCAAGAGCAGAGTAACAGCAGAAAGTGAAAACAGGTTTAATACAAAGAATAAGACATACAGACTTCACAGGAAAAGTGCAGACTAGCTGCAGAGACGGAGCAGTGGCCACAGCAAGTTTAACACAGAAATAAGAAATAAAAACTTCACAAGGTCCAGGCTGGCTCAAGAGTGAGCATAGTCAGCTAGAGACAAGTCTGATACAAAAAGAAATACACATCTAAGGTGAAGTGTGGGCTGGCTCTAGAGTGATCACAACCCTTCCTTCTTCCTGGATTCAACTTCTATAGTTTCACTATCTACACATATTCATGCTATCTAATGAATATTCAACTAAGAGGGTGGTTTCCAGTTATGCAACCTAGTCTTGCACATGCTCAGTTGGTCTCTTTTAGAGCATTCTCATTGGTCAAATTCCCCCACTTGCACTGAATACATTTAAGTATATTCTGTGCTCTTAATAGTGCATCACCTAGTCTTGCACATGCTCAGTTGGTCTCTTTTAGAGCATTCTCATTGGTCAAATTCCCCCGCTTGCACTGAATACATTTAAGTATATTCTGTGCTCTTAATAGTGCATCCAGTGGAAGGCTGTTCAAGGGATAAACAGTTTTTCCTGAGCATGCTTGGCTAGTGAAATCACATACATCTGCCTCCTGTGGTCTCAATCTTTATGTGCTGGTACTGAAAATTGGTGCAACAGGCCACCATAGCTTAGGACTCAGAGGAGGGTCTTGAGTCCTAGGGAGGTGGTCTGAGACCAAGAGGAGTGGCCTGAAACCCAAACCCATGGACTGAACACCTCCTCTCTCAGTACTATCTATTGTGCAGGACTTTGTTTGAGTTATATTGCTTATATCTGCATGTTAGTGCCTGATACAGAGTAAATGCCCAATATGTTTCTTTATTTTCTATTAAATACAGCATAGAAATTATACGTAGGTGAATATGTGTTTTCAATTTGGTACAAAGTTGGGCATCTAGTATGTTTTAGGGTAAGCCATTTCTTGGTTCAAATTTACTAACATGTAAATTAACAACAAGGACTATATTCATTCAGTTATTTATTTAGTTAAATACAGTATTATAGTTTGGCAGAATTTATAATGTTGTACTATGATGCATCTAATACTATGGCTTTTTCGGTGGTTGCTTATTGTTCCATTTTATACCTAAGAAATAATAGAGAATTGACCTGTAAATTCAAAATTATAAATTAGAATTTATGGGAGGAATTCTGGTCCTCAAGTTGTAAGCAAGCTTACTTACCTCTTCTTATTCTGTGGCATTAGTGATATTCTTAGACAAGGGTCAAATATGTATTTTGTATAATTTTTCCTAATTTTATTTAACATAATATGTCTTTCTCCAGAAAGTATGAGTATTTTTATTAAATAGAATGTTTTTTGGAATTCTCACGAATTAAACTAAGTTAAGTGCTTTATAATAGTATGTATGTGAAAACCTGTTGAAAATAGAATAATGTGTTTTGTAGAAAAAAGTAACCACTTTCCAGAAAAATGACTTATGTCTGTCATTTGTTCAATGGAGTTTTGTCTTTGAAAGAGGGATTACTCTTTTAATTTGATATCAAACACCAGATAGAAAAACAGTCAGAGTGGAGTTAGCTTCTCATTTGTTGGTTACTCAGAAGGAGGTGGTGTTGAATGAATGTCTATTTAAGCAGTCTTTAGTTTGGTATAATTGTTTTAGGAAGTCTAATGTTTAATTGTTTGCTTAATAATATTGATTCATAGGAAGTTATTAAAATATCCATTTGATAACTTCCTCATTAAGGAAATATTACACTTAATGATTGCATTAAAATGGCTGTATT
>NW_007727201.1:147969-148436 GCF_000696425.1 Galeopterus variegatus | reverse complement strand
TTAAAATAAAAGAGTCCTTGTGATAATAAATATATTCAAGATTTCAAGACAAGTGAAGGTCCTATTATTTAGGATTTGTATAAGGGAAGAAGTCCCTAAACAGAGTATTCATGTTTTATATTGTCCTTTGAAAAAAGACCCTTTAATAACTTGGTTGTACAAATGCTTGAAACAATCGTTTATACTATTAAAATGACTGTGTTTTCTTCTTAGGATGATATGGACATCACTCTTAGCTGTAGAGCAAAATTTATCTTCTGCATACGATATTTTGTTAGTAGCAGATTTAAAATAAAATAATTAATAAATAAATAATTAATAAATAAAATAATATAATATAATTAGTCCTGGATTTCTCAGTACTATATGTACTTGAAAAATTCAGTCTCCCCAGTCTTCTTTTTATTTTCTCCTCTCAACTGTATGAAATGAAATGATCTCTAAAATCCTTCGCATTTCTAAGAATT
>NW_007727201.1:146812-147443 GCF_000696425.1 Galeopterus variegatus | reverse complement strand
ATTTGCCATAGTCACCCTGATGTGCTCAATCACTGGCTGGGGCTGCCCATGCAAAGCATGACCTTGATGTGAAAACAGTGATGGGTTTCAGAGCACAGTAGCTGGGGCCATTAACTATACCCCTTATAACAGGAAATATGATAGGCACATTATTCATAGTTGACCCAGTTGCTTTGAGTAATATTTATATTTACAAAATTATAACCTAAATGTACTAATTAACTTATAAAGAAACTGAATAAATGCAATATAGATATTGACCTATGTTTGTTGTAAATTAGTTTTTAGTCACTTAGTGAAAGTTTAATATAAACAATATTGCCCAGTAAAAGAGTCCTCTTTACACAAATGCTCATTTAAGATATTATGGGAGGCAGATAAGGTTTAACCTGGTGGGAATAGTAAGTAAGGTTATATGCTAATTGAAACTATAAAATTTTAAACCTTTGTGATTGACCCTTGGTAAACACTTAGTGGAGAGACAAGAAAGTTTATAATAGATGTTTTCAGGTCATGAATTCCTAGTTAGACGTTTGTGTGTTTTATTTAAAATATAGTGCCCTTGATATTCAAGGGTTTCATCTCAATTATGTTATTCGGTTTCATTGCCTGATTGCTAGAGAATCCTGTA
>NW_007727201.1:145646-146760 GCF_000696425.1 Galeopterus variegatus | reverse complement strand
AACAATCAGTATAAGTATAAGAATGATAATTTTTTATTAAGTGAAGACATAACTAGAACTTAATGCAATGCCTTTTATATTGATTTTGACAGTTTTCTAAATGCAATTTCATTGACTTGTAACTATTGCTCCCAAAATCTTAGAAGACATTTTGCATTATTTCGCTCATTTAAGTAGTTATCAAAAATTTGATTTAACCTTGGCCAGACACTAATTGGGACTGGTGTGTTTATTTGAATTGATCTGCCCTTTAAATAGCCAGTTGTGAGGTAATTAATATATAGGTTATTTGTCATATTCTTCCAGGAAAATTATTAGCTCTTGAAACAGCCTAGCAATAATGTGTACTTATCAAATGACTTAAAACATAAAATTACTTTTTTTGATGATATTAGGCTTATAAATCCACATAGACTGTAATTTTGCTAAGGGCTTTGTCATCTTGTATGCCACAGCATAACAGGAATATATGATACGAACGATGAAGCTTTTCTTGTTTGGAAGGCAGGATTGCCTCCAGTCATTATCTACCACACAAAGGATATTTTACAGATTTTTTAGAATTTATATGTTTGGCTACAATTTTCAAATTATCTTTTCTATAATACTAATGATATTTTGGTTAGCATTGAATAATTTGGGTAACCTCTCTTAGTTTTTGAAAGGCATTTTTGTAAGCACTAAGAGGCTTTCCTATGATCGGTCTTTTTTCCTGTTTTTCACATATTTCACCACACACTCAAATTGATCCCCATCTCTTTAACTAAACTGCCTTCACTAAGCTGATTTTAGACCTATATATATAAAGCCTACAGTCATCTTTTAGTCTTATTCTGAATTAATAGAACAGTCTGCTCACTCTCATGTTGACATTCTTTCTTTTTATTTTAAAAAATTAAACAGAAAAATAGAAAGGATGAAAACTTAGACACCTGTATATCCTTCACCTAGATTTAATAATGTTTAATTTTTGACTCTGACACATTTGCTTTATATTTGCTCACTTACTTTATTTTTAATTCATTAATCGATCAATTTATATTTCTTTCTTTATTTATTTTTGGTGCCAAACAATGTCCAACATTATCAGGTTTTATTCAAATGGTACACGTTA
>NW_007727201.1:142970-144859 GCF_000696425.1 Galeopterus variegatus | reverse complement strand
TTTATTTTTGGTGCCAAACAATGTCCAACATTATCAGGTTTTATTCAAATGGTACACGTTAGAACTCCTTGATTATCATTTTGGGGCATTGTCCTGTGTCCCTCCAAGCAGACACGCTGGCACATTGATGGCTTCATTCACTGCATATATGCAGATGCATGACTTTATGTCTCCAGCCAGACCTGGCTGCAAGGCTCCAAATCCATGTGCCTATCCCACTCAAGCTCAACGTGTCCAAGACAGCACGCATGTTGCACTCCACATGCACTCCACACATGTTGGACTCCTGGTCCAGCCCAGAGCTTTTTTTCAGTTATGTCACCTTTGTCCATCCTATCACATAAGCTTCCTCCCAGTTTTCCCCATATTCAATCTATCCTTGAATGTTGCTGATTTTAGTTCATAAGGTTATTTTTTTTTTCTTCAATAACTCTCAACTCTTTGGAAGGTAGAGTTTATCTCAAAGAAGAAATGATGCTTCTTTCTGGGGATGCAAAATAAGTCATGAGAATGAGGGAAAAGAGACTTGCGTCAGGGAGGTGTGGGAAGCAATGTCAGTTTGATGTTACCATTCTGAACACTGCTCGAAATATGCCCATGGAGACACTGGTTGTTTGAAAAGGATTAATCTTCTGGTGGTCACTGGGCAAGCTTTATGTGAAGAAAGAATCTGTGAGCAGTACATGAAAGACTAGAAACAGGGGATTGGTCTCTTCAGCTACCTTCTGTTCCTTACTTTTCCTTGTTCAAATTTTCCGTATGTATATTTAACTCCCCTGAAATTCCAAAACGTGCCATGGGTCACCTTTTGAAGCTCCTTGAGAAGCCAGATCTCATGGGCAACTTTTAGTCCAAGTTGACTGTGCATATGTTAGTGATTGGCCTGAAAGAGCCTGTCCAGGAAGACCCAGGACTACACAGCTAGTGACTAGCATCTATTTTCCATATGGCATCATGAAGCTCTTTTCAAAATGCAGGGCTTATTACAACAGAAACTCTCTTCTAAT
Source organism: Galeopterus variegatus (assembly GCF_000696425.1). Lineage (NCBI taxonomy): Eukaryota > Metazoa > Chordata > Mammalia > Dermoptera > Cynocephalidae > Galeopterus > Galeopterus variegatus. The sequence goes on along the minus strand of NW_007727201.1, from coordinate 143,852 downwards.
TCCCATTGCTCTTTGGCTAAACATTCAAATATTGTTGTGGCCTGTACGAACATTGGTTTATGGTCTTCAAAGACTACTTGGTGTTTTCACACAGCACATCAAACCTTTCTTTTAAGCCCCACTGGCCATGTCAAGCACCTGTGTTCCCTACACACTGTCTCTTTTCCTGAAACAGGTAACTTCCTACATATTTACTTACCTCCCTTCCTCTGCAAACTCTCAGCACCTCACCATCACTTCTCAGAGAGTTTTTCCTCCAAACTTTCTTACCTTTAGTCCTAATAGTCTCATTATATGCTCTTATAGCATAGCATAATTTTCTGTGTTATTATTTCCAGAGTTTCTATTTTATATTTATTTGTGATATTGTCTGATTGGTTGCTTTCTCTAAATTTCATAGTTAAAGTAGCCAAATACATCTGTTCAACTGTTCTGTAATTCAACGTGATTTAACCACTGCCCAGCTCAGTATTAGCATTCAATATACATTTATGAAGAATAAATAACTAAAATTCTCACATTAAAGAGACTTAGAAACTGAGATGAGATATTTAAAGTTGCCTGAATATAAAAAAATAAATAAATAAAACTTTGAGCAAATGTTTTCTACCACTATTTATTTAAACCACCAAATAAACAAAATATGTTTTGTGTGATTTTGCCAAATTTTGCATATTCATGAAAGACAATAATATCAGCATATAAATGTGCCCGCTTTAAGCCACAAAATTAATTCCAGTAATGCCAGCTATTGGTTTAGAGCAGCATAAGTAATATCATAGTTTGATTTCCTCTCTTTAGAGTCAACATATCCAGATAAGAATTTTAATTGAGGCTGATAGTTGATCAAACAACCTAAACAAAATAGCAGTGCCCCCCCCC
>NW_007727201.1:140074-142534 GCF_000696425.1 Galeopterus variegatus | reverse complement strand
CCCCCCCCCTTTGGCTTAAGGGAAATAAAAAAATATATATATTAGACCACAGAGGTGATTTGTAACGTAACTATTGTAAAGAGTTGGTTGCCGCCATTGATTTTTCCAAGCAAAATACCAATACACGAATTGGTATAATTTGAAGCAATTGTGCTGTATTGTATTCCCCATAAGGGCTTTTTCTCTGTCTAAATAGAAATTGGGTTTCAACAAGAAAATAATCTCTGAACAAATCATATTTGGAAATATAGTCAAAAGAATAAAATTGATCATAGTTTGGACTTAATATAGTTCATTTTTCTTTTGAGTACTACTTTGTATACTTTTCCATATTATAGCTATATTTTATCTAAAAAAACTGGCATTTAACTCACTTGAAATAACAATGGCTTGAAAATGAACCTTTTTTAAAGAATGTCTTTCCTTCAGACAACTTTAAACATTTGGAAAAATTTACGACTACCCTCAGAAATAAATATAATAAAGAATAAATGTGTTAACTATATTTCATATGGTTAAAGAATATGTGTTTGGAATTTATATAAGTCATAGCTTGACTCAGAATCTTGAACTGACTAGTTGGGATAGTCATTCATTCACTTTCTTACAAGTGAAAATTTAAATCACAAATATGTGAACATCTAAAAAACACTCTACACTACAGAAACTATTTCCATATAATCCAATGTTAAATAAACCTTAAAAATATTTTTTTGAAATTAGTCATATTGTAAAAATTCATTTTTTTGTGTGGAGTAAGGCATTAACAGTATGAATGGTGTTGGCATTGTGGATAAATGTGATTACTTTGTATCCTTTACTACTTAAAGTCAGGGTTACATAAGATATTCTTCCCCATTTTGTCTATCTTATAAAGTTTATTACAATCAGAAGCACAGATGTGAACTGTTTTAGCCTTTTATCCACTTTTTGTTAAACATGTTATATTTTAAAACGACAGGAAATCAGAATTACAATAACATTCTTTCTTTGGAGATATGAATATGAAGCATACTCACACAGATATATGTACTTTTGTAAAGAACATGTTGAGTCATTCTGCTAGTGTACTAGTTTATGTTGTGGGATTCCCAGTCATCATTACTATCAGTAGGACCCAAATGTCACAGATCTGATATTGAATACTACCAGAAGCTGTTCTTTAAGTATCTTTAAAAAGGCAAGATGTTTTCCTGAGAAATAATAAATGCGTACTTTTTAAAAAAAGTAATTTAGTCTTATGTATATCCAGCAACACATTATTACTATCCTCTGAAGTTGTGATTCAAAGGTGCAAATTTTCCTCCTGCCAAGTCTGATGAGATAACAGAATTGCTCTGTTCAGATTCACAATGGATCCCTTTTTCCTTGTCTTCACCAGTTGTGACATTTTGTGTGGTATGTGCTATCAGTTTTCTAATCTTATGCCATTCTGATTGGGGAGTTTGGGACTTTAAATCTTTGAAACCTGCTGCTTATATATGATCTTCATTTACTTGAGGTCTACTGAGGATGTACTGGGTGTCCGCCATGCTTGACCCTACAATGCTTCTTATCAATCTGGAAAAGAACTGTGAGATTCCCTTTGACTCTCCAGACAGCCCTTCAATCTCGCTATTCTTTGTCATGAGACAATTTCCCTCCTGAATGTTTTTTTTCTTACCCTGTGGTATGTAGAGGTAAATGGACTGTATCAAAGTTCAAGCAAAAAATGGTAACCCATTGAAAAATGCCAAGATATCCCGGCTGTGCTATAGCATTTTATTTCCACTTATAGAAATTATTTTCTCAAATCTTTATGACAGTCATTTGCAAATACCCCAGTTCTCTTATTTTATTAAACATATTTTTCTATTTCTATAACATCATAATTAATTTAAGGGGTGATGTAATGCTCTTTTGAATTCCATAGGTCCTGTCACCTAGTACATCTTGGTTTACATTTAAAAAAATTGGAAAAATCTGTTTTTAATTTTAGGATGATGATGATGATGATTATTACAAATGATTTTTCTTTTGTATTTTGTAATCCTCTACTTCAAAGACATCAATTATTCTAAAAAAATTAGAAAGGAAAATTCTAAAGCAAAATGATAATAAATGTAAATGAGCACAAGCTAAGGTATTTCAAAGGAAGGGAAGGATAAAGAGGGGGACTTAAACAGTGAATTGGGAAGAGAATCAAGTAACAAAGAAATGGAAAGTGGTATTTCTATTTGAATATCCTTTATTTTTCTGATGTAGAATAAATAACTGGCAGATGAAGAGCAGAGTTTAGAGTATGCAGCAGCTCTCTCCAGTTAAGTTTGGTGTCTTTCTTAAAGGTTAGAGTGAAAGAAAATCATTGAAGCAAATGGCCAGATATTCTTTTTCAATTCTATGGCATAATCCCAAGTTTCTGTTTATTCCAGAATGCTTTCATCACTTTTTTTTTTTTCCTGCTTTCTTAACTGAAGAGTT
>NW_007727201.1:136488-139471 GCF_000696425.1 Galeopterus variegatus | reverse complement strand
GGAAGAGAATCAAGTAACAAAGAAATGGAAAGTGGTATTTCTATTTGAATATCCTTTATTTTTCTGATGTAGAATAAATAACTGGCAGATGAAGAGCAGAGTTTAGAGTATGCAGCAGCTCTCTCCAGTTAAGTTTGGTGTCTTTCTTAAAGGTTAGAGTGAAAGAAAATCATTGAAGCAAATGGCCAGATATTCTTTTTCAATTCTATGGCATAATCCCAAGTTTCTGTTTATTCCAGAATGCTTTCATCACTTTTTTTTTTTTCCTGCTTTCTTAACTGAAGAGTTTGCAGAAATCAAGATTTGGTCAATATCCATGGCTTCCCCATTAAGCAGATTCAGTTATCAGTGGAAGGCATGCAAGCTCTAAAAGAACAGTAGATCTATAAAGAATGGTTGATGTGAATGTGACCCTGCATAGTAAAGTGTGTGTGTATGTGTGTGTGTGTGAGAGAAACGTTAATATGAAATTCATTTAATTGCTTTGTGCATAGTGTTTTGCTAAAAGGCATAGACTTAAGTTTGGAATAGATTTGTGGTGCATTCTCAAAGTGTAATTACCAGATCAAAGGATATGAAAGTACAGTAAGGCTTTTAGGACATATTAAGAAAGTTCTTGCTTTTACCTATAAATGGTGCAAAGATTAAAAACTTAAAAACTGTTTGCCTTGGATGTGTGTCTCCCAAAACTTCACCCACACTGTGACAGTGTTAAGAGGGTCAGAAATCCTATCATAGTAAGTGAAAGGTAGAGCCTTGAAGAGGTGACTTGAATGTAAGACCATGCCTAGTGAATGGATTAAAAATGGTGGTTAAGGGTGTGGCTCTGAAGGTTTTAAAAGAAGAGCACATGAGAGGTTAACCTCTCTCTACTCTGCCATTTTCTGCCATGTGAGACCCCTGGGTCACTGTCACCACTACCAGGATCCTAAGCAGATGCGCTACCTGTACTTTGGACTTTCTAGCCTCAGAAACTGTAAGCAATAAGTGTTTTCTTTATAAAATACCCAGTTCCATATATTTTGTTATAAATGACAGAAACAGTGTATTATAAATAATCTATCTATCTACCTTTTGTATTTTTTCAGAATACAAATATGTCTTTGTATTTTGAAAATATTGTTATTAACTTTTAATTGAAATATTTTTCAGAATACATTTTAATTTCTAGATTTTGTTTTCTTTCCCATGTACATATTACTACATGTACCTGAAGTATTTCAGCCTGATCACCGAGTACTGGAGTTGTCGCAGAAGCAGCTCACATGCACTTGGGATTTGTTATCTTGCTAGGATGATGTGCTTGTGTAGTGTGAGTCAAAGGATTAGATCTTACAACCATTTTAACTTACGCCTCTGCATATCATTGCGTAGATAGAAAAGTTAAGAATGTACATTTTTATGAAGTCAGTCAGGCCTCGGTTCAAATACATATATGCTTTGCTGTTTTCTGGAAGCTGATAAAGTTATAAACATCTAAGAAAATCAGGTTGCTCATTTATAAATTGAAAATGATAATTCTTCCCTCATTGGGTTGTTATGATTATATAAGGGTTGGAATATGCACTTAGAATACTATCTACCACAGAAAACCTGCTGAATGAATGACATTGAATAGAAAAGAAGCCCACACATGTGCCGATCAGATTACCTTCAAAGATGTGTGCTAACTCTACTGATGGCACAATAGAAGAGAATGATGGAAGTGGTTAACAGGTATAAAAATGTAGATACACACAGATCTCGGTTACCAACAGAAATTGAAGGGAAACAAAATGAATTAAATGATCACGGGCCTTTGTTTCTTATATTTACACACACACACACACACACACACACACACACAAATATGTACCATTTGCTTCTCTATCAGCCCAGAAAATGTAACCGTGCCCCCACTCCAGATTTACATGGTTCTATCTACGGGTACTCAAGTCTCTACTAAAGGTTACCTTTTCACTTTGTGTACCTTTATTTACATATTTAAAATTGTGGTGATAATCACAAAACCTTACACCCCCTTTCTGTTCTATTTCTTTCCATAGACGCATGGTTATCACCATCCAAGGTGAAACATATGTCATATATTTGCCTTTTTATTATGTTTCCTTTCCCCTTTAATAATATATAGGCAGGGATTTTTATTTATTTTGTTAACTGCTGTTTCCCCCAGAGCCGATTCAATGACTGACATCTAGTAGATGATAAATAAATAGCTGCTGGATAAATATATTCCTTCAGCAGTGCTAAAACAAATGACTTTGGCATCTAGTTAGCACAAAAGATCTTGTTAGAGCGGAAGGCCAGATGGCGAGTGTTGTTGATTACGCTGACCTGTGAAACACGTAATGAATTGTAAAGCTGTTGAGAGGCTGCAATATCTGGTGTTGTTTGTCCTTAGCAGCAAAGTTACTGACTTGTTTGGCTGAAAATTGTCCTTTAAATTGTCCTCAAAAGAAATGCGTTCAACCTCTTACATTATGAGCTCAAGACTGCCCACTTACTCTTTATGTCTCACATCCTTCCCCTGACTTAAGAATCATCAGGTATTTTTAAATGTTGGAAATGGACAATTCTGAGAGAATGGGAGCAGGACATGTCCTCCTCCTACACTATGATTTGGGGGTCTGCGTTTCCATTGCAAAAGCTGCCTTAATTCAGGCCTGTATGATGTTTTCCCTAGATGATTGCAATAAATATTTTAACTCACATTTTATTACTTATCAATAAGAAGATACAATTCAAAATATTCACACATAAATATATTTTTAAAATAGTTTATTAGTAGAGTTATAGCAATGTATTTTCTATCAGGCATTCTTACAGAATAACTCTATTTGACCTTGCTATTTTATTGTTTTAATATAATTCTGCATGGTTTATAATATACAAAGTGATTAGAAAACTGCCTAATCTCATTTAAAAAAATTACAAGCAAATATTGCTGCTTTAAAAATATTAAACAAAAATTTCTATATATATA
>NW_007727201.1:131972-136348 GCF_000696425.1 Galeopterus variegatus | reverse complement strand
CCATTGCAAAAGCTGCCTTAATTCAGGCCTGTATGATGTTTTCCCTAGATGATTGCAATAAATATTTTAACTCACATTTTATTACTTATCAATAAGAAGATACAATTCAAAATATTCACACATAAATATATTTTTAAAATAGTTTATTAGTAGAGTTATAGCAATGTATTTTCTATCAGGCATTCTTACAGAATAACTCTATTTGACCTTGCTATTTTATTGTTTTAATATAATTCTGCATGGTTTATAATATACAAAGTGATTAGAAAACTGCCTAATCTCATTTAAAAAAATTACAAGCCAATATTGCTGCTTTAAAAATATTAAACAAAAATTTCTATATATATATATATATATTAAATAAAGAGAGGTAAATTCAATATTTATTAGAAATAGATACAGTGGATATGAATATAATCTTTGGGTAGGGAATATTTAATAAACATGATGGGAAAGGCAATAACATAAGGACAATAGTGTCAACTGCATACAATTAAGTACTTCCATATGTCAAAACACATCATAAATTATGAAAGGGATGTTAAGCCACTACTCCAATTAAAAGTGTGTTGTTTTTCAGCAATTAATCCAGATGAGAGCTCAGTGAAGATGGTGAAGATCATTGCCACTGCTAATAAAATGACTCTATAAATTATTTTAATATTAAGAATGTGGTGTTATGTTAAGCAAAACAAGCCAGGAACAGAGAGATAAATACCGCTTGATGTCACTTACATTTGTGTATTAGTCAGGGTTGTCCAGAGAGATAGAGCCAATAGAACATGTACATAAATATATGGTAGAGGACTTATTAAGAGAATTGGCTCATGCAAGTATGAAGGCTGGGAGTCCCACGACAGGCCCTCTGCTAACTGGATGCTGGTAGGGCAGTTTTTAAGTTTGGAAGCCTCAGAACCAGGGAAGCCAATAGTGTGATCCTCAGTCTGAGACCAAAGGACTGAGAACTGGATGTGCCACTAGTGTAAGTCCTGGAAAGCAAAGACTGAAGAGTCTTGAGCTCTGCTCTTTAAGAACAGTAGATAAAAGTGTATCCCAGCACCACTGGAAACAGAGTGAAAGATTCTCTTTTTTTTTTTTTTTTTTTTTTTTTTTTTGTGTGTGTGTGTGTGGGCTCCCAGTGGACTGGACGCTTCCTGCTCATACTAAGGGTGAATCTTTCCCACCCAGTTCACTCAGACTTATAGGTTAATCTTTTCTGGAAAAGATTAGATACACCCAAAGATGATGCTTTAACAGGTGTCTAGGTATTCCTTAATCAAGTCAAGTTGACACATAAAATTAACCATCACAAGTCTACTGCTTATCAATTTAGTGCCCACACTTATCTCATTAAACTACACATAATCTCCACATGAGACAATAACAAAGTAATACCTAGCATGGCGCAACTATCTTGCTACTATTGAAAATGTATTAATTGCTTTCCCAGAAGTGGAAGTAAAGTCCTTAGGTAATTTTTACTCTTCTTTTGATATCGCATGACTTAAATATAAATACTATGCTGTAAAGTTAATAATTAAATACTAACATAAAGTCTATAAATCTTATGTTACATGATAAAGAATAAGAGGAACAAAAACAAAGATAATTGCTTAATATATGTGCAATATATGCACACACAGACACACAAACACATGGAAGTAGTATTCTTAATAAAAGAGGGAGGACAATTACAGTACTTGTTTCTGTGACGGGTCATGTGGTTATAGCTGGTGCTTATAATTACCTTCTTCTACTACCCATTCTGTATTCACTTTGCCTTCAGCAAGCACCTCAGCTAGTTGTGGCTCTTTACCTGGCACAGTGACCCAAACCTTCATTCCTGAAGAGTGTGGGCAATTTGTGTCTTGCCAGGATTGGGTTGTTGCAATTTCCCATTGACCTTTATCACAGGTCATGGTAGTATTAAGAGATGCCCTAAAGGATCTTCTGTATTGCAGACATAATCTTCCTCACCTCTGTTGTGAAATAGTAGTCCAACTTCCCTTGGTAGTCCGGGTCAATCACCCTAGTCAACACCATAACTCATTTTTTAGCCTGTTGATTCAGAGGCATGAGGAGACCAGAGTGGCCAGGTTTCAGCCTTGCCTTCCAGTTCATTGGGATCATTGCTGTGTTTCCTGATGGAAGCATTCCTTCGTCTAGAGGTCTTAGACAAGCAGGGCATAAAGTCACGGAGGCAGGAAGCAAAAATTTTGCTAGTGGCTCACTAGGGGTAACCGTGAGTGGTGCCACTACCATTTCCACCTTTGCTTCCTGGAGCCATGAATCATAGCTATGGGAGAAACAGCACCATATATTGGATGCTGACATAGAGCATACACAGCCTTCTAGAGAACCTTGTCCCAGCCCTGCAGGATACTGTCACCTAGCTGATACGTAATTATGAATTCAAAAGGCCATCCCACCATTCTATCAGACAAGCTGCTTCAGTATGGTGGGGAACATGGTAAGACCAGTGAAATCCATGAGCATGAGAACATTGCTGTACTTCTTTGGCTGTGAAGTGAGTTCCTTGGTCAGAAGCAATGCTGTGTGGAATACTTTGATGGTGAATAAGGCATTCTATGAGTTCACAGATGGTAGTTTTGGAAGAAACATTTAGTGCCAGGAAGGCAAATCCATTTCCAGGAAAAGTGTCTATTCCAGTAAGAACAAAATGCTGTCCCCTCTGTGATAGAAGTGGTCTAATATAATCAACCTGCAGCCAGGAAGCTGGCTGCCCACCCTGGAGGTGGTGCCATATCAGGGGTTCAGTGCTGGTCTCTGCTGCTAGCAGGTTGGACAATGGCAGATTGGTCACTCAGCTTTAGCCAGGTGAGCCTTGGTGAGTGGAAGTCCATGTTGCTGAGCCCATGCCTAATCTTCTGCCTTTATGGCTACTTTGCTCATGAACCCACTGGGCAATGACAGGGGTAGCTGGAGAAACAGTCTGACTAGTATCCACAGAATGGTTCATCAACGTATCCACCTGATTATTAAAGTCCTCCTCTGCTGAGGTCATCCTTCGATGGGCTTTCATATGGGAAACAAAAATCTTTACATCCTTTGTCCACTCAGAGAGGTCTATCCTTATACCTCTACCCCAAATTTCCATCTCATCAATTTTCCAAGCGTTTTCCTTCCAAGTCCCTGACCATCGAGCCACCCATCGGTTACAGCCCATGAATCAGTGTATAATCTCACATCTGGCCATTTCTCCTCCCAAGCAAAGTGTGCCACCAGGTGCTCTGCCCAAAGTTCTGCTCATCGAGAAGATTTCCCCTCACCACTATCCTTCAGGGACATCCCAGAAAGGGGCTGTAATGCATGGCTGTCCTTTCATATGGTGTAGAACTATCTGTAAACCAGGCCCTCATCTTCTCTTCCTCTGTCAACGGATCGTAGGGAACTCCTCATGAGGCCATAGGTGCAGGCTGGGGTAGAGAAGGCAGTGTAGCAGGAGTAGGAACCATGGGCATTTGGGCCACTTCTTCATGTAACTTACTTGTGCCTTCAGGACCCACTCAGGACCAATCACATATATACCACTTCCATTTGATAATCGAGTGCTGCTGTGCACATGGAATTTTATGGCTTGCTGGGTCAGATAATTCCCAGTTCATGATGGACAGCTCAGGTCACATGGTAACCTGGTGGCCCATTGTCAACCATTCAGTTTCTACTAAGGTCCAGCAGCAGGCCAAAAACTATTTCTCAAAAGGAGAGTAGTTATCTGTGAATGATGGCAGGGCCTTGCTCCAAAATCCTAAGGGTCTTCACCATGATTCACCTATAGGGGCCTGTCAAAGACTCCAAACAGCATCACTATCTGCCAAAGATCATATAGCTCAAGGGGCAGACCAGCTGCAAAGCAGACTGGACCTGTTGCAGAGGCTTCTCCTCTTCTGGTCCCCAAATCAAAACTAGCAGCTTTCAGGGTCACTCAGTAAATAGGTTGTGGTAACACATCCAAATGAGAAATGTGCCAAAATCCAGATAGGGCCACTAGGTGTTGTGCATCTTTCTTGATTGTAGGAGTGGCCAGGTGCAACAGCATACCATTAACTGTGGGAGGGATATCCCAACATACCCCACATCACTGAACCCCTAGAAATTTCACTGAGGCAGAAGGCCTCTGAATTTTAGTCAGATCTGTTTCCCATCCTCTGACTTGCAAATGCCTTACCAATGAGTCTAGAGTAGTTTCTACTTCATGCTCAATATGTCCAATCAGCATAATGTCACTAATGTAATGGACCAGTGTAATGTCTTGTGGAAGGGAAAGGTGATAAAGATCCCTGCAAGCTAAATTGTGACACAGGGCTGGAGAGTTGATATACCCTTGAGGTAGGACAGTGAAGGTATATTGCTGG
>NW_007727201.1:127891-131567 GCF_000696425.1 Galeopterus variegatus | reverse complement strand
GTGACACAGGGCTGGAGAGTTGATATACCCTTGAGGTAGGACAGTGAAGGTATATTGCTGGCCTTGCCAGCTGAAAGAAAACTGCTTCTGCTGGACCTTATGAGTGGGGATGGAGAAAAAGGCATTTGCCAGATGAATAACTGCATGTTGCCATCTGGAGATGTGTCATTTTGCTCAAGCAATGAAACCACATATGGTACAGCAGCTGCAATTGAAGTTACCACTTGCTTAAACCTATGATAATCCACTGACTTCCTCTAGGATCCATCCATCTTCTTCACAGGCCACACAGGAGAGTTGAATGGGAATGTAGTGGGAATCACCACCCCTGCATCTTTTAAGTACAACATTAATCACTTCAAACCCTCCAGGGATGTGGCACTGTTTTTGATTTACTATTGTCCTAGGTTAAAGCAGTTCTAATAGCTCCCATTTGGTCTTTCCCACCATAATAGTCCTCAGTCTGTAGGCCAGGGAACCATGTGGGGATTCTGCCAGTTGCTAAGTATGTCTGTTCCAATTATGTATTCTGCAACTGGGGAAATAGACACAGAATGGGGTTGGGGACCCAGTGGTCCCACTGTGAGTTGAATCTGGGCTAAGACTTTATTAATCACCTGACCCCCTTAAGCCCTTTCTAATTGGAGGGCCACTGTGATATTTTGGGTCTCCTGGAATCAATNGTGACACAGGGCTGGAGAGTTGATATACCCTTGAGGTAGGACAGTGAAGGTATATTGCTGGACTTGCCAGCTGAAAGAAAACTTCTTCTGCTGGACCTTATGAGTGGGGATGGAGAAAAAGCCATTTGCCAGATGAATAACTGCATGTTGCCATCTAGAGATGGGTCATTTTGCTCAAGCAATGAAACCACATATGGTACAGCAGCTGCAATTGAAGTTACCACTTGTTTAAACCTATGATAATCCACTGACTTCCTGTAGGATCCATCCATCTTCTTCACAGGCCACACAGGAGAGTTGAATGGGAATGTAGTGGGAATCACCACCCCTGCATCTTTTAAGTACAACATTAATCACTTCAAACCCTCCAGGGATGTGGCACTGTTTTTGATTTACTATTGTCCTAGGTTAAAGCAGTTCTAATGGCTCCCATTTGGTCTTTCCCACCATAATAGTCCTCAGTCTATAGGCCAGGGAACCCTGTGGGGATTCTGCCAGTTGATAAGTATGTCTGTTCCAATTATGTATTCTGCAACTGGGGAAATAGGCACAGAATGGGGTTGGGGACCCAGTGGTCCCACTGTGAGTTGAATCTGGGCTAAGACTTTATTAATCACCTGACCCCCTTAAGCCCTTTCTTTTTTTTTTTTTTTTTTTTGAATACTGTGAATTCTTCCTTTTTGTCTTTTTTNATCTGGCTTAAGTTCGGGAATTGATTGAGCAGCCATAACTCTCTATGTTTATGATTGAAGTAAGACTTTTGTTCATTTGATATATGTTTTCTGCTTATACAGATCAAGTAAGAATTTGGTAGGCTTCCTATGTATGTGACTTCTAGAAACACTGTGATTATCTAGCCAACACCACAGATCTATAAGAGTCAGACTATTCTGATGGTTGCCTTGTCTCTGTCTATTAATGTGCTGTCTATTGCCCACCTAGCCTTTGTCAGTTGAGTGACACAACTTGGCCCCTGCCACCCCAGGATCCAGTTAGTCCCACTGCATTTAACTTTTTCAATTGAGTGAATGTGGTTTCCACTGTAAGGTTCAGTATACAGAAAAGAGCAATCACAGAGCCTTTCAGGGATGCTGGGACACCCCTCACAGATCTCTTTTCAAGGTATTGGTGAAAAGTATGTCTTCCGGAGCTTTCCAGTGTGGGGCCCTATTCACTCTAGCATTTCAATCTCCCTAAACCTTTGAATCCCTTCCTCTGCAGTTAACCAAGGGGGGGTCAGGCATCTCTAAATCACTCATAGTGGTCCATCATTTGATTCATATTTCAGCCAACCAACCCACCAGTTAGCACTTTTCCTAACTCCCCGAACTTCAACATTAAATGTAGAATCTCTGCTTAGTGGGCCCATATCAATAAATTCATACTGGTACAATATTATGTTCTTTCTACCATTATCCCACACCCTTAATATCCCCTCCCATACATGTTTTTCGGATTTGTGGTTGTATGTATTAGAAAATTCATGTGGTTATTTTGGAATGTAGCACACCTTGTCACTGGTCACACTTTGTACCTCACTTTAGGGTATGGTATGGATTTGAGTCTAGTTACAAGTCTAGTATCAAAGAGGGATGGTGGGGGTGGATCTACTGTTCTAGGAGTTCCATGTCCCTAGACTCATCAGAGTCTTTTTACACATTCCCATCCCAGCTGGCAGGATCTGTTTCCCAGCCAATGCCTTCACTTTAACAGTACGAGGCTGAAAGCTCAACTGTTATTCAGCCAATAACCTGATGAGGGGTCATATTTGATTTTTGACTTTGTGCCATTTCCACCATTGGGATAAATCCTGCAACCCAAGGGCTAAAGATTCTTGTGTTCCAATGTCCATGCACAGGAGAGAAGAGAGTATTCCAGCTCCAGGGCATAGAACAAAAGATTTGCCTTTTCCTCTGTTTTTGTTCTCCCTGGGCCCCCAGCAGATTATATGGTGCCCACCAATACTGAGGGTGGATCTTTCCCATCCAGTCTGTTCAGGCTTACATGCTAATCACTTCTGGAAATCCCCTCACAGACACACCCAAAAATAATGCATTTCTAGGTTTTTATGTATTCCTTCATCTAGTCAAGTTGACACCTAAAATTAAATATCACAATGTAAAATCTAAAAACGTCAATCTCAGAGGAACAAAGATTAGAACAGTGGTTATTAGAGGTTGGAGAGCAGGGGAGGAAGGGTATGGGGAGATGTTGGTTAAAAGGTATAAAGTTTCAGTTAGACTGGAGGAATTAGTTTTATTACTCTATTGCACAGCTTGGTGACCATAGTTAATAATAACATATTGTATATTTCCAAATTGCTAAAGTAGTAGGTTTGATATGTTTTCACCACAAAATAATGATAGGAAGGTGAGGTTATAGACATGTTAATTAGCTTGATTTAGTCTTTTTACAATGTATACATGTAAATATTTGTAAAAAATAATTTGCTATTTAAATGTTTATCAATTAAATTAAAAGTGGAATAATGTACAATAGTATATCAATCATTGTCTTGTTTTTCCATATTTTCTATTATTAATAGAACTTATTTAAAAGTAAACAAGTAGGATTTAATATACGAGGTGTATACAAAAAGCTCATGGAAAAATTTGTATTATCTTTGAATTTAATTTTACCATGAACTTTTTAAGCACCTCATATAGTAAAGTATTCTCTAATTTTTATTAGGCAAATTGTTATTTATGTTTGCAGTTATCCTGAATTTACTAAACAGAGAAATATTGAAAGTGTGAGTTTATGTCTATGTCTATTTTCAAACCTCTTAGAAGAAAGAATTGTTTTGATTTTACCCTAAGTATTACTTGAACTTTGGCCTGCAGCAGCAATGGGCTGGATCTAACTTACCCTCTTATTACTGCTTCCCTCACTCTCACACTTTGTATGTCTGCTGTTCTATTCAATTTCATTATAGCTTACAATTGCTTTCTGAACAATGATTCTCACAATCTCCAGTTCTCTCATTCCTCAGT
>NW_007727201.1:125519-127193 GCF_000696425.1 Galeopterus variegatus | reverse complement strand
TAGCTTACAATTGCTTTCTGAACAATGATTCTCACAATCTCCAGTTCTCTCATTCCTCAGTTTTCACAATCTTTTCACTTTAAAATAATCCTTTCAAAACCACAAAGGTTAACAAGTTCTCTATTGTTAAGTGTTATATAGAAAAACGAATTCTCTCCCAGTGCAGATTGCTGGGACACTACTACTCAATATTTGAGTTTATGGTGATCAAACTAAAAAAATTAGGCAATGATAAGTCTAAGGAGGTTATCATGATGGCAGAAAAATAATTTTAGCATCACTATTATTTTCTATGATCTGAAGCTTCTGCATTAAATTATTTTATTATAAGTAATAAGGAGAGATGATCCAAAGAATATTTTAATGTACTGATTCTGTGTAATTGTGTGTACATTTCTGCAGAGATATTGTTTCCTTACAAGAAAGCGCACCATTTTATATCCATTGATTATAGCTTCAAGTACTTTGCTACAGAATAGCTAAATCTTATAAGTTAGCATGGTTATTTTATTGCTTAAACAATTTTAGCATTTTAAATATTATTCAATTAAAAATTTAAAGGGGACATTTTGAACAACCTCTCCTCCAATGTAAATTTCAGCAATGATGCTAAGAATATTAGTAGCATCTACCAGTTATCAATAATTTGCTAATTTTTAGCTTAAAGTCATTAAATCATTTCCAAGTGAGTGTACTGTCCAGCAACCCTATTACTGTTATTTTTAAAAAAATTTTAAAAAAAGAAATTAGGCTATGAAAAGTAATATTTACAGACATTTAGGTAAGGTGATTTAGGACATATGGTCCTGACAACCTGAACTTTGAGTCTGACTTCAAAGTCTGTGTCCTAACAAGGATCTCTCTAAATGCCTCCGCCAGCTTTTACATTTCCTCCATTTAGATGTCCAATTTGGAAGCTACAGAACATTAGATCAAAGACAGTAAATGACATGCTGTTACTTGACTCTTCCTTGTCCCTGTTCCAAACTTTTCTTTCAAACCATGTTGGACTGTTTAACAGCTCTTAGTTTTTATCAGGGGGGCAGTTCACACTTTCCTGCTGACTAAGCATTTTTGTCATTTTTCTAAGAGACAATTCAGGCCACGGGTGAAAGTAATGAAATAAGAAAAATCATATCTGGAGTCTTTCCTTTGCTGTATATCAGTAGGTAATGCTCTCCCATAGTTATAAAAGAGGTTATATGAACTTAGTTTCAAAATATTTTCTTTTCCTTTGAAAGCAACTGATAAGCAACTACATATATTTTCAGGTTCTTGAGGGAATGATAGGAGAAGCACAGTGTAATCTTTCCTTTCTTTGAGAACAGCACTTTTGGGGAGGAGAGAGCATTTTTCACTGACATTCCTACAAATTATGATTGTTTCTCTTTATGTCAGTACTCAAAAGAAGCCCTGGAAATGATAGCTTTGCCGATTTAGAAAATAATGAATAGTGCCTCCAAGATAGGAATCCCATGGGTGATGTTAGCTCACTTTAATGATGACATTTGACAGCAGTTTTTGTTTAGCATGAGGTTCCCCTGGCAACTCTTTTATTGAAAATCTGGAAATGGTAGAAAAGCACTAAAATATGCATTTTTATTTAAAGGGTACTGGTGATCTCTTTTTTTTCTTTCTGTCTTTTTTTTTTTTTTTTTTTTTTTTTCCTTTTTT
>NW_007727201.1:123634-124810 GCF_000696425.1 Galeopterus variegatus | reverse complement strand
TTTTTTTTTAATGGATGGGATATATACTAAATAATGACTATGAAATGCATGTGTATTAAGGAGAACTTGGCATTTTCTTTGAACACTGGACCACTGTGATGAATTAGTTTTAATGCTAAAATGCAGAAGGTGAAGATGATTGATGAGCAGCAGAAGCAAGTGTTTCATCATAAGAGCTCAGTCAGTGTTTCAATGCCAGCGTCAAGTCTGTATTTAATGAGACTGTACACAATAGTATAATACAACATTTCTCAATTATATTCTATTTACATTTCTTGCTGGTTTATCTTCAATCTGTATGTAAAATATGCTTATTGATATCTAAGAAAAGAATGACTCCTTAGAGCATGTAGATGACTCTCTAATACACATATATACTTTTCAACCTAATAGTTGAGTTTCATACTTACTAAGATTCAGTTGTTTTTGTTCAAAACCTGATTATGTCAGCTGACTCTGTTATTGCTATTTTGAAATCGAACTGAATATTTTATAAGGTTATTAACTGTGAATTCAAGAAGAGGTAATTATTTTTGTGAAGATTAAGTAGAATATATTGGAAAAATCAGACAGCTCTTGAATTAGATGTTGAAGAGACAACTGTAAGGTTTTTAGTGAAAAATATAAAATAATTCATGCAGAGACTGGTTTTTTTGTTTCTGATTTATTTGATTTTTTAAATAACTGTATTGAGGTACAATTGACACTATACACACACACATACACACACACAAATACACACCAATGAACGCATCACCATAATCAAGCAAATGGAAATACTCATCACTCATGCCTCTTTATATAATCCATCACTCTCCCTCTCTCCACTCACCTTTCAGAAGATAAATTTATGTCACTACAGATTATTTTCTATCCTAAAGGTTTTATTTAAATGCAATCACACAGCTCACATTTTTGTTTTGTGTCTTTTATGGAGTATAACTATTTTGAGATTCTTTCGTATTTTTTGTGTAACAATAATTCATTCATTTTTAATGCTGAGTAATATTCTGTTGTATAGGTATATCACAATCTGTTTACACATTCACTTTTTGTTGGTTATTTATGTTGTTTTCTGGTTTAGTTATTACAAATAAGGCTATGTTGAGCATTTCTGCAAGGTCTTTGTATACCACATGCTTTCATTATTCATAGATACACATCAGTGAAGTGGCT
>NW_007727201.1:122977-123592 GCF_000696425.1 Galeopterus variegatus | reverse complement strand
TGCAAGGTCTTTGTATACCACATGCTTTCATTATTCATAGATACACATCAGTGAAGTGGCTGGTTCACGGCAGGTGTTGGTTTAACATTTTTAAGAAATTGCCCAACTGTTTTCCAAAGAGGCTGTTACATTTTACATTCTCACTAGCAATGCATGGCTTTCAGTCCCTCTGTATCATCACCACCATTTGGTATGTTCTGTCTTTTTAACTTTTGTTTTCCTGATGCAGATCTAGTGGTGTCTAATTGTGGATTTAATTTTCATTCCTTAATTATCAATGAGGTTGAGACATATTTTTATCTGCTTGTCTGCCATTTGGTAAAATATCTGTTCAAATATCATGCTTGTATTATAATTGGGTTGTTTGCTTTCTTATTATTGAATGTTACATATTACGGATTTAACTTTCTGTTTGTTTGTTTGTTTGTTTATCATAGATGGGCTTTGCAAATCTTTCTTCCAGTCTCTGGCGGGTCTTTTCATTATCTTTTGAAGAACAGAAGGTTTTAGTTTTGATGAAGTCCAATTTACTATATCTTTTCCATTAAGAATCAGGCTTTTGGTGTAATACTTAAGACATATTTGTCTAACCCAAAGCTCTAGATTTTATTTTTT
>NW_007727201.1:116507-121815 GCF_000696425.1 Galeopterus variegatus | reverse complement strand
GTTATATATTAAAAATGCTGCAAGACCTAGTGAACAGGTATCAGCAAGAACCGGGAGGGAATATTAAAATGAATTTGGGGGATGGTGAATCCAGGTGGAAGAAAAACATGTTCAATAAGGGAGAGATTATTTGTATGGGAGAGTCCTCAAGCTCTGTGATCCCTCCACAAAACTTCTTATCGGTACATTCTATCAACACCATCACACAAATAAGAGCCAATGTTCAACGGGAGAGATTATTTGTATGGGAGAGTCCTCAAGCTCTGTGATCCCTCCACAAAACTTCTTATTGGTACATTCTATCAATACCATCACACAAATAAGAGCCAATGTTCAACGGGTGGTAAGTGTGTTGATGGTCTTGAAAGGACACATGAGTTCCAGAGAATGGAAGAAAAGCCTTACAGAATTAAAGGGGTCTATTATATTAACAATGTTATTAACAGTTCAGGAGACTGATGCATGCAAAGATATCTCCCCTAAATAAAGGACAAGTGATTGCATCTGACTATTAAGAAAAACTCATTCTTGGTAAGACTATTTGAGTTATGGAGACAATATATTCCACACTTGTCAATATTTCTTGACCCATTTATGAGGTGATAAGTTAAGTTACCACTTTTGAGAGAAGACAAACAAAGGAAAAAGTCTGCAATAAGTTCAAGTTGTAGCAGGAAATCAGCTCAGTGATGTAACCCATATAACCAGAGGGATATTATGGTACTAGAAATATCTCTGGTGGGAAAAGATTTCAGGTGGAGTTGATGGCAAGTTCAAGTAGGAGAATTGCAAGGTAAATGCCTAAGGTTCTAGACTAAGGCCATTCCATTAAAAATAAACAAACAAAAACAGCATTTGGTCTGGTATCATATCCTGTTAAAATAATGGCATACTGCTGTTAAGTGATCATGCCACAGAGGTTGCCCAGCATGAGCTGGGTTTTGTCAGGCCCAACAACGTATAAGTTCACACATGAAATGGATTCCCTTAGGAACATATGACAAAGAAAGGAAAAGGCCATGCTAAGTTCTTAGCTGAGTTGGCTTGAAGTAGGATAAAATTTTGCCAAAATAGAAGCTCTTCAAAAGAACTTTAGTGTCTGGGTTACCCTTTGAGTACACAAATTTCATGAAGCTGTGGTCATAATATTTGTGAATTTACTTTACATAAATTATCTCACAATTAAAAAAATATGTCTGTATTTTCCAAGTCAAAAAATTATATTTTTCTTAACAGATATAAATTCAAGTTGAGATTCTAATTTTATCTAAGTTCCTTCTACTTTGCTATAATATTAAAGCATATTAATTAAGTTTCTATCTGTTTTCAATAATTTTAATATATCATATTGATACATCAAAAATGCTTTCAAACTTTGATTTTATAAGTTGAAGATGGGATTCTGCCAAACTATGCCTCATTCAGGAGTAACCCTTATAAAATGATAAGAGAATATTCTTCCAGCGAGGAGAGCTTTAGATGGGGCAACTTCATTAACCTTAGAGGAAAAATAGAAGTGTTCTTAAATAAGAATATACATGTACTCATGGAAATAACGAATGTCTGGTAAAGAGGCATGTGGATAGACATAAGGTGGTGGGCACAAAGTGTAAATATCGTTGTGTCATATTACAAAATCCAGTAGTAAGTATCCACCATAGAAGAAATGGGCAGAAATAACTGTCCAGTTGAGGCCAGCCGGCCTCTGTCACCACCCCTCTAGTACTTTCACAATGTTTCATGGACTCAGAAATCACACTGCCAGTTATGAAGCCTAAGTCTGGGCCCAGCAACATGTTCTCCCACTTATGAAGACTGACACAGTTACATTCTATTTTTCCATGAACTTTTTGAAGTATCCTTGTATGTTAGACTGCTTGGTATCATCCCAGTGTTTTCTTCCTTTCTGAACTATGCCCCTTTTATTTCTTTTTATTGCACTGGCCAGGACTTCCAGTACTATGTTGAGTAAGTGGTGAGAGTGGATATCCTTGCTTTCTTGCTGATGTTAGGGAAAAGCATTCAGTCTTTCACCATTAATTATAGCATTACATAGAGGTTCTTTTTTTTTTTTTTTAATTGGCAGCAGGCTGGTACAGGGATCAAACAAACTGCCAACAAATTACTCAAGTGCTAGCCCATGACATGACACTGTTCCACAGGGATACCAAACAGTTACTTCCTTCCAAGTTGATATCATCAGGCCCTTTTGTCCTGGAAGAGACATTAACTGATTTTGACTTGGATTTGACACAATTCCAGGTAGAAGTTGAATTTCCTGTCTTCAGGGCCTGAGCCAATTTGGCTATCTAAGGACTCAAAAAACATTTGATCCACTGATGTAGGATCGTCTGCACCATTGCCTTTTGACCAAAGAACCCTGATTACAGCAAAGTAGGGACACTGGTCCTCTCAAATAACTTCAAGCCTTTTACCACTCAAGCCTAGCCCCAACCCTACCTAGAGATGACCAGGCAATTGCAGGCAGGGGATAAGATTTTAAAGCTGTAGTAGATGTATCAACTTGGAGCTAAACACCTGCAATAAAGAATGCCCTGCACCAGGAGGTTGGAACTACAACAAACTAATAGCCTTTATAAGGACTCTTCAGATCAGCCAGGAAAATACTACTGTGTGACCTCAGCTTTATTCCACACTGAAGAGAAGAAGATTTATCCACCTGAGACTTGCTCAAACTCTGCCTCATAAAGGTATGAGATATAATAAAGTAGCTGTTTTTAGACAGTAAATTTTGTGATGATTGATTACCAATAGATATCTAGAACAAACTTTGGCAACCAGAAGTGGAATATAGCTATAATACACACATGCAACATGAGGAATTGCCTTTGGGATCAAGAGGCAAACAGAAGCAGAAAGAGCCTCGAGAAGACTTGGTGAATTCAGGAGGGACCTTGAGAAGACTGTTGGAGAAGAACTGAAGGAGACAGAAAAATGTTTTTGAAGACGAGAACAATGGAACCTATTTTATAGTGTTGGAAAGTTTGTCAATGCTGTCAACATTAGTGGGAGGGTGAGTAGAAAAGTCTTTAAAAGAATGCTTATACAAGGGGGTTAAGCAAACTTGGATAATGGCATGTCTATAGGAGAGGGGCATCTGGCGTCTTTAGGTTTTTTCTTTATCCATTGACCTTCCTTGTGTTTCCAGGAACAGGATGTGGTCTGTTGCCCCTGGTGCCTCTACTATATTTCACACACATAGACTGCTACTGGGTTGTTACAAAGACAACAAAATGGAATCTTTTCGGTTAACGCTATTCTAACTCCTGCCTTATGCATGCCTCATAAATCCTTTTAACTAGAGCAAAATGATTCTAATAATCCTATAGGTATTTGTTTACTATATTGGATCTCTTACCTAAAGGTAGTGAAGAGCTTATGTTAGATAGGAATGTATGGGTGAAGAACACAACATTTCAAATTAATTACAACAAATTAGGCTGAAAGGGGCAGAGTAAATACAGAAGAAAATAGGCATTTTGACCCTAAACTTACATAGGCAGGAAGCTGGCTGCACAGTTTGGTCAATAATAAACAGGGTTGTTTTGTTTGTTTTGTTATTAAAAAGGAAGGATGACTAAGCAAGAACCAAAAGCCACAATGAGTCAGTCCTAGGCGAAAGGATCATCCCTGATTCAGGAACTGTTGATATCTCCTAATGGATTAAAGAATTGCTAGAGATGGTGATGGCTTTATGCTTTGTGACTTTTCCATTTCTGAAAGATAGTGTCTGTTACGGTGATCCTATGCCCATCTCTGCACTGACTTTTGGGCTTGTGTAGAGAATATGACTTATCAGTTTACAGGCTTTCAAATAGAGAGGAACTAGACCATACTTAAGAAGATACACAGCATCTCCTCTGTGGGTGGCTCTGATTTACACACCACAGTCCTAGACTTCAAATTTACATGCTAATGTGGGGAGGCTTTTGAAGGCTTTGGAGAGGTTGCAGGTATTTTGCATATATAGGGGGATGTAAGTGATCTGTGGTCAGATGTGGTGTATTAACAATGGTCACATATACTTTGTTATTCTTCCTATTGAGTGGTTAAATTTTACTGTTCTCCCCTTGAATCTGAAAGATTTTGCCTCTTGCTTGGCCAATGGATTGTGGCATAATTGACATTCTGGGACTTTTGAAATTAGATTGTGAGAAGGTTTGAGTCTCCACGTGGGTTTCTTGAACATTCTCTCTGTGAGTCTGGACCCACCATGCTGGAGAAGCCTTAGGCTGGCTTCCTGTATGAGGCCATCAGCTTCACCTGGCTTTCCACCAAACTGCCCAGACTCGTAGCGAAGCCAGCAGGGACCCTCCATAACAGCCCTCATGACAACTGAATACCATTGATTGACCAGTGTTTGTGTTATTTGTGGAATGCAGCTTATATCCTTTCCTTCTAACCCATCTCTTGTGAATTTCCCAGGGAAAGATGTCCAAAGAGAATCTTTGAGAACCTGTCCCAGTTGGGATGACTTACTAAAAGAAGCAGATCATAGCACACAGGGATGGAGAGTGCTAGGTGCTGTGTTTCACCCACCAGGTCCCCACCTCTAGAAATATGGTTCGCTGCGAAGGCACAATTGTGCCTGTCTCTGGGAATTCCCTTCAGATGAGGATACTGCCTCACCCAAGTTAAGATACCTTCTCAGGGCTCACCCACATTTCATAATGGTGGATGCAAGAGTGTGAAGGCCAACCCTTTTACCTCAACCTCCCTTTTTCTTATAAATGTCAGAGTGGGCCTTGCAATTAAGTATCATTTCAATCAAATGGTTTGTTACTGGGCACTTGTTGATTGCTGTTTGATTCTGTTTGATTTTCAAAATGTTTACAAATAAGTTCTGTCCCCGGTGTTCTCCCTGCCTGCAGCACCTTTCTCCCAGAAATTCTTTGCATAAGTCCCTCGCCACCTTCTGGTATTTTGTTCAAATATCTCCTTCTCAACAAGAACTTCACTGGCTGTTCTATTTGATGCGGTAACCTGCCTAATCCTTGCAATCCCAATCCTTCTTTCACTTATCTACTTTTTCTTTTTCACATAACATTGGTCACATTCCAGCACAACATATAATTTATGCATATTCTCTGGTTATTGATTATTGTTTCCTTTTCCTGCAAGAATGTAAGAGCCGCAAGGGCAGAAGTCTTCATTGTATTTATTACTCCGTCACTAGCACGTAGCTACTCAACCAATATCTATTCACCAAATGGCTTAACATATGTGTATACAATACTAACATTTTGCACACATTCAAATACAACCAGATTATAAACTGTGTGAGTAC
>NW_007727201.1:114215-115893 GCF_000696425.1 Galeopterus variegatus | reverse complement strand
AATATAAAAATCTAATTATAGTTATGGACTTTTGGTTTTAAAAATAATCAAAATATTAAAAAATATGACAAGTAATGCTTTTTTTTTTTTTTCCTTTTTGTCTTTTTTCGTGACCAGCAACGGATCGCAACCCTCGGTGTTGTGCCCGCACCTCGCTCAGCCAGTGAGCGCCCGGTCTGTATGTGGGATCCGAACCCTCGGTGGGAGCGCCGCCGCTCTCCCAAGCAGCACACTGTAGCAGTGCGCCACCAGGCCGGCCCCAGACAAGTAATGCTTAATTTTACCAATGACAGAGCTTGCCTAATATGTTGATGGCAATAAAATTCTAATTTTGATGCTTTCTTTTTATGTTAATAACCACACGA
The DNA here is from genome assembly GCF_000696425.1 of Galeopterus variegatus. Lineage (NCBI taxonomy): Eukaryota > Metazoa > Chordata > Mammalia > Dermoptera > Cynocephalidae > Galeopterus > Galeopterus variegatus. The sequence goes on along the minus strand of NW_007727201.1, from coordinate 115,528 downwards.
GAAGAGCAACAAAAAGTTTTTATATTGCATATGCTTCAGTTTAGTATTGTGGGTCATATAATTTGTATAAAAATCCTTCAGGTCTCTTAATGAGAAACATACTCCTTTTACACTCTTCTATTGGAAAAATGCTAACATTGATCTAATGTGTGTATCACTAATAATTTATTATGAAATACTGAAAACATGACTAACTAATATCATGTTTGGAGCTGAAGGTGCCAGGAGCAAAAGAATGAAAATTAAAATCATTATTTCATCCTTTTTCTGTATCAACAGGAGAAAGCAAGTAAAGTCACGCTGTTTGGTGCCAAAGGGTATTATACATTTTGGGGTAAAGTTCAGTTGTGCTTTTTTAACAGTACATCATTTTCTGAGTAATTATTTTAAATTTACATACTAATTTTATTTTTAAAGTTGTAGTTTCAATTGTAAGAATAGCGCAAGCCAGGTCATTTGAACTTTTTGGTTAAAAGCTACAATGTTGTGCTGAAGATAGATTTTGTATCATTTATCATTGTTTTAGGAAAAAATAACTAATTCGTAATAATCCTCCATTAGTTATTTTTGAAAAGGAACTGAGTTGATGAAATATGAGGCAAAGGTGAAACATGGAACAATTACTTCATTTCTCAAAGTGACTGTTATCTTTCTGACTGTCTATTGTTTTATGCAATGAAATCTTTTATTTCAAATGGGAGGTCACTGTAAAAGAAAACATAGTTTATTTGTAGAATTTTTTTTATCATGAAATTCTCTGTAACTTAGAACTTTCTGAACTGTGGAATACAAAAATGCAGGAATTTTTCCACTTTGAATATTTTTTGAACAGTAAGATTTTTTTCCCCTCAAATTTAAAGACTGCCCATCTCCACAGAGGGGGCCACAGGAGTTTTAGGGACAGAAAGGTTAGGGGACTACTCAGGAGCAGTCTGAGCTGTGTCTGTTCCTGTACAAGCCCTTGATTGTGTCTGTTCCTGAGTTGCAGCCGGTATAGCAGAGTAGAGAAGATTTAAGCCTGGAAACATGTCAAAGCAGGTGTTTGTATTAACACAGTCCTGAGACAAGCACAGCAGTGCTCCTACAGCCTATTCCACCCTGAGCAATGCAGCTTCTGCAACATCTGCCAAGGGCAGTAGCTGAAAAAGAAACACAATGTAAGTAAAGGCACTAACTTGGTGCAGCCAGTCTTATTTGGTCAATTGACTTTTCAACTGTGTATATCAAATCTGATATTTTATTTCTATCTTCAGCACTTTTTATGTGTATACATATGAAAATAACATGTTTTACTGAAATTTTGGCTTTACATT
>NW_007727201.1:90764-113335 GCF_000696425.1 Galeopterus variegatus | reverse complement strand
TTTGGTCAATTGACTTTTCAACTGTGTATATCAAATCTGATATTTTATTTCTATCTTCAGCACTTTTTATGTGTATACATATGAAAATAACATGTTTTACTGAAATTTTGGCTTTACATTAATAAATTGATGGCATTAGTATAAAGGAGGATATTTATTCTTTTATCTTTTGTTGAGGGAATTTACTCATCAAAAGTGTTTTAAAATTTTTAACACATTAATTTAAGACAGGATGTAAGATTTCTTAAAACATAGTCATATTTTGTCTATTGATATCTCTGTGTAGGCAAGAAAGTAGTCCTGCTTTCATTAACTCCGGATGGTGTAATAAAAGCAAATTTCCAAGAGTGTTATTGATTGAGAATCTTAAGTAATATTCCCATTACTTGGTCCATAGTCAGAATCTATCCAAAATCAAAGGGCATTTAGAAATCAATAAGAGAAACAATTCTTGCTAGGTTATTTTATCAAATTTCTTCAAGCTGTGGTTGAAAATAAAATCTTAATCAATAGCATAGTGAACCCACTGAAACCTATTTTTTGCTAAGGTAAAACATCTAACTAAACATTTTAGTTGTAGTTAAGGGAAAAAAGATTTTGTATTAGTCCCTTCTCTACTCCACTCCAGTGAATTAATCATGGGGTATATAATTTTGTGCAATATGACCCTTTAGTCTATCCATAGGTAGCTGGGTCTGAGACACAGACTGAAATGAACACATCCATAAAGATCAGAAAAAGATTTTGAACAGTCTTAATGGACCAGTTCACGTGACCATCTCCCCAATGAGCAATTGAGCTGAGCATTTGTTGAGCAAAGGAGAGTATGGTGGGTTCTCTATTGGACTGGTGTCCTCTAGGGGAAAGGCCAGGATACTTGTGACCCTTGGGGATCCTTTGGGTGCTTGAGCTACTTATAACAACTCCAAAACCAAAATTGCAGTAACACGGAAAATAGTATTATTGTAATGCAAAGAATAAATGCACAGTTGTCAAGCAATGCATTGATTTGAAGTTACAGAAATGTAAATTTTTGACCATGATTAGTCTTGATCACAAAATACTAAAACCCACAGCACACAGTTACATAATCTATTTCCAATCCCCACTCCCCCAAACCACACTAGTAATGCCCACATATGAGCAGTGTGTGTGTGTGTGTGTGTGTGTGTGTAGCAATACCCATTCAAGCTTCATACTTTGTCTGGGGGAAGGAGTTTGTCTCATTCTATCTCTGTTCCTGCCAGCTTTTAACAATGAAGACTACTAGGGCTGAGTAATTCAGGTTTTCTCTCTACCTTGTTTGCAGCTAGTAGATGGTTGGGGAAATAGAATGACATAGGTGCTAAAATGGGAAGAATGCTTTTGATGCAGTCTACATAAATTGTGGAAGGATTATCAGTAGTTGGCCCCATTTAAAGAATAAGGAAGTAAGTATAGGTTGGAGAGTTGTGATATTTCTTCATCTTGAATCATCTAAGGAAGAAAGTATTAAAGACCCTTGCAATTCTGACTGAATCCACCCTTTAGCATCATCAGTCCATTTCCTGCCAGAAGTATCTGCACCAATGAGGTGGTGGGAAGAAGAAGCAGGGAAAATGTTCAGTCACATATATTTCAGTGGGTCCTAGCCTCAGGGTTGCCCAGCTAATGTAAAATTTTGGACTGACAAGTAAAAATACAATAAAACTGGGAGAAAATGACTAATGACACTTTATAATCATTTTGACATTCTGCTTTCTAATCTCTTTGTATATTTTGATTAAGTCACTAATTTATCTGTCACATGAATCAAGATACTGTGAAAATAAGCCAGTGTGTGATATCTTGTGACATAATTTGTAGGAGCCTCATTCTGCTTCTGCAGCCACACAGACACAGTTATGAGCTGAAGACATCAGCATATAGTGTGGGCTTAAGGTTAAATTGTCCACGGAATTTCTTAATAGTGATAACAAATTGATTACTTAGGTAAAGTAATATTTAAACTAAAACAATGATTTAAATATAAATATAAAATATTTAACTTTTTTAATATAATAGGAAATTTTAATATGTCTTATTTACTGCATGCAAAGGTGCACTGGATATATCTATAAAAAATTTTGTGATGAAGAAACTTACATAAAATGTATGAAATGACTTGCCTACTGTGCATTTCTACTAGACTGTAGAGAGTTGTTTATAGAATTCTAGCTTACTCCAAAGCTTATAGTCTTATTCTTTTCAATTTATGCCCCACCGCTCAAGAGAAGTACTGCATTCCAACTGATTTCAAACAAAGGGAATCAAGTTTTGTTTTTGGAAAGTATAAATATTTTGTGAAAAAAGAAAAAAATAATATTAACTTTAGTTTATGCTGTTTGCTTGAGCACAACGAGCAAAGTAGCATTTGGTTTAAGCCTATGCGTGTTTCAGTCCAAGAAGAAATAAAATGTGGGGGTACTGATGACAAGGCATTTTCTTGTTCTCTTCTAGATTTCTATCATTGCTGCAATAATTCTTCACTGCTGAAGATAATCCATGCAGATTTTTTTTGTAGCCTTAAACATTAATAAAGCCAACTACACAATCTGGAAAAGGCTCTCACAACAATTTTATTAAATAAATTAGCTGAGAGTTATTCGTGAACTTGTTACCTCTAAATTGGTTAAAAAAGCACATGACAATAAAAATGAAGAAACATGCTTTCAGTCATCTGGAGTGTACTATTTCTGCAGGATGAAAAATTGATTTCAGAGCTTTAAAAGACACTTTTGAGATGGGAGAGCCCTTCTCTCGTTTGCTATGTTCATGGTAAATGGCTCTGCCACTTTCTGTTTTCTCTTAACTAATATGAAATGATATTACTTTCCCTGTATTTCATGCTGGTGTCTATTTTCTTCTTTCCTTTGTTCATACATCCTTCTTAATATTTTCCCCTTGCTATGACTCTGACTCTTTTTTTCTCTTAAATCATGATGAGTGTAGAGAGAAGGGTAAAGAAACTGGGTTACAGAGAGAGGGCAGAGAGTTGTTTAATAAGTTGTGTAAAATAATGTAAAAATTAAATGTGATAATATTTCACATCCCCATAATATTCTTGACTTTTACTGTTTTGCTATCAAGACCTCTGCAAATAATTGTAAGGTGATATCAGTATACTTAGAATGATTAGGAAATATACAGATTTTTGTATCTTTGGTGTGGATAAATGGAGGTGCAGTATTTGTGCATTTGTGGGTTGAGATAGGTCAGTCATCACCTGAAGCTTTTCGCGTGTTCTAATCTGACAATCTTGTTTCCAGACTTACCTACAACTTTGAGCTATGACATTAAGCTGTCTTTATGGAGAGTGCAAGATTTACACAAAATGGCCTGAAAGCTGAAGTGCCTTGATTAGGATGTGTCAAGAGAAATTTCATACTCAGGGATCCTATGGTATTTCTGTTCTTTGTTCAAATCCGCTTTATTTTTGAGTGCTGCAAATTCAGCATCTTTAACAGTGCCCAATTAAGAGAATGCCTAAGGAAACCCTAAGGAAAATAGCAGAATTACATAGAAGAAAATTATTTTCTTAGCAAGTTTCAATACCGATTATATTTTAAGTTTGGAAAGAATTTTTAAGGGGAACAACATTTGGTGATAAATATATCACTAAATTCTATTTAATAAATTAGTAGAGAAAATTTCAATGGATCAGTTTTGAGGGAATACTTAAAGTCTCTAATCATTCTGCACAACTAAACTGCAAAACTAAACACTGGCTCAATTAGGAATAGATTGCCAGTAATAATAAAATGTGGAAAAAAATGAGTGCATTTTATAAAATTTGAGAGGAAAAAAAATATACTCTTTTCATTGAAAAAAATGGAGCTGGAGGATAGCTTAATGTCAATCAAACTCTTGAAGATTTAAGTCCATTTTTAGTCTCTTATTCTGTCTTCATTGCTCATTAGACACCAGAGAGAACAGTAATACAAGGGAGGGCAGGATATGATGGTTGTAGCAGAGGGGGAAAAAAACTAAATNAAAAGATTTTGTATTAGTCCCTTCTCTACTCCACTCCAGTGAATTAATCATGGGGTATATAATTTTGTGCAATATGACCCTTTAGTCTATCCATAGGTAGCTGGGTCTGAGACACAGACTGAAATGAACACATCCATAAAGATCAGAAAAAGATTTTGAACAGTCTTAATGGACCAGTTCACGTGACCATCTCCCCAATGAGCAATTGAGCTGAGCATTTGTTGAGCAAAGGAGAGTATGGCGGGTTCTCTATTGGACTGGTGTCCTCTAGGGGAAAGGCCAGGATCTTGACTTTTATTGTTTTGCTATCAAGACCTCTGAAAATAATTGTAAGGTGATATCAGTATACTTAGAATGATTAGGAAATATACAGATTTTTGTATCTTTTGTGTGAATAAATGGAGGTGCAGTATTTGTGCATTTGTGGGTTGAGATAGGTCAGTCATCACCTGAAGCTTTTCGTGTGTTCTAATCTGACAATCTTGTTTCCAGACTTACCTACAACTTTGAGCTATGACATTAAGCTAACTCCAAAACCAAAATTGCAGTAACACGGAAAATAGTATTATTGTAATGCAAAGAATAAATGCACAGGTGTCAGGCAATGCATTGATTTGAAGTTACAGAAATGTAAATTTTTGACCATGATTAGTCTTGATCACAAAATACTAAAACCCACAGCACACAGTTACATAATCTATTTCCAATCCTCACTCCCCCAAACCACACTAGTAATGCCCACATATGAGCAGTGTGTGTGTGTGTGTGTGTGTGTGTGTGTAGCAATACCCATTCAAGCTTCATACTTTGTCTGGGGGAAGGAGTTTGTCTCATTCTATCTCTGTTCCTGCCAGCTTTTAACAATGAAGACTACTAGTGCTGAGTAATTCAGGTTTTCTCTCTACCTTGTTTGCAGCTAGTAGATGGTTGGGGAAATAGAATGACATAGGTGCAGTTCTTTGTTCAAATCTGCTTTATTTTTGAGTGCTGCAAATTCAGCATCTTTAACAGTGCCCAATTAAGAGAAGGCCTAAGGAAACCCTAAGGAAAATAGCAGAATTACATAGAAGAAAATTATTTTCTTAGCAAGTTTCAATACCGATTATATTTTAAGTTTGGAAAGAATTTTTAAGGGGAACAACATTTGGTGATAAATATATCACTAAATTCTATTTAATAAATTAGTAGAGAAAATTTCAATGGATCAGTTTTGAGGGAATACTTAAAGTCTCTAATCATTCTGCACAACTAAACTGCAAAACTAAACACTGGCTCAATTAGGAATAGATTGCCAGTAATAATAAAATGTGGAAAAAAATGAGTGCATTTTATAAAATTTGAGAGGAAAAAAAATATACTCTTTTCATTGAAAAAAATGGAGCTGGAGGATAGCTTAATGTCAATCAAACTCTTGAAGATTTAAGTCCATTTTTAGTCTCTTATTCTGTCTTCATTGCTCATTAGACACCAGAGAGAACAGTAATACAAGGGAGGGCAGGATATGATGGTTGTAGCAGAGGGGGAAAAAAACTAAATTTTCATTAATTTGGTATTATTTTAAAAGTATCTTCTCTTACTGTGGTTTAGAAGAATCTAAGTAGAGCAGTTTTAAGGGTTGACTTCTGAATTTAAGAAATTTATATAGATGCAAAATAGTCTCAATTTTGACCAAAATATAAATTTATTAGTTCTGTGAATTTGTATTTATTCATTTTTTTTCCATTTTCAAGTACCACTTTACTTTGCTCCTTCTACATATTAAGACTTATTGTTTCCTACTAAATAACACTTTTTCTACCTTGTCTACCCTGTCTCTACAATATGTATTAAACCAATGTTGTATTTCTTAAACATTCTTTTACATGCTATCAAGACTCACCTATTCAATGTTACAGAAGAAAACCTGTATCTTTTCTCAAGATTTCTCCCTGCCTGGAAAGATATAGTTGATTTTGTCATTACAAATTTTATCCAATTTTTACAGTAACTCTCAAATTCATTCTTTGTCAAAATGCGTGACTAGAATTTTTTTTTATTTATTTATTTATTTTTTATTTTGTCAATATACACTGTATATGATTATTATGGCCCGTCACCGACACCTCCCTCCCTCCTCCCTCTCTCCCCTCCCCCCCAAGAATGTCCTTTGCGTTTGCTTGTTGTAACAACTTCATGGAAGTATAGTTGTTATATCTTCTTCCCCTGATTTTGTCATTACAAATTTTATCCAATTTTTACAGTAACTCTCAAATTCATTCTTTGTCAGAATGCGTGACTAGAATTTTTAAAGGTGAAACATTTTCTCTGAAATAGTTTTATATTTATAAAAAAAAGTTGCCACGATAGTTCAGAGAGTGTCCATAGACCCTTCCCCCAACTTCCACTAATGTTAACAATTTGCATAACCAGGATGCATTTATTAAAGTGAAGAAATTGACATTACTAAGATACTATAACTAAACTATAGACTTTATTCTGATTTCACCACTTTTTCTACTGACGTTCTTTTTCTGTTCCAGTATCTAATCCTGGAATACACATTGCATCTAGTTGTCTTCTTATATATGTATATACGTCTTCTTAATATCTTACAATTTGTAACAGTTTCTTCTTGTTTATTTGTCTTCCACGATCTTGCCACTTTTGAACAGTAACGGTCAGTGATTTTTGTAGGATGTCCATCAATATGGGTGTCTCTGTGTTTTATCATGATTGCACCGGAATTATGAGCTTTGTGATGTATAGGTCAGATATGAAGCACCCTTCTCATCAAATCAGATCACAGCTTCATTTTTTCATCATTACTTTCCATGGGGTTGTTCACTGGGGTTAATCAAGGGTTGAGTTTTGTCTTCTAGGATTCTGCACAGGAAAACCTTGTTTTATTGCACTTTACAGATATGTGGGTGTGTGTGTCCCAAAATTGAAGGTTTGTGGAAACTCTGCATCGAGGAAGTCTGTTGGCCTATTGGCATCATTTTTACAACAGCATGACTCACTTTGTGTGTCTGTGTCATATTTTTTGGTAATTTTTGCAATATTTCATACTTTTTCATTATTACTATATCTGTTATGGTGATCTGTGATTAGTGATTTTTAATATTATTATTGTAATTATTTTGGGACAACATGAATTGTGCCCATATAAGACTACGAAGATGACAGATAGTTATGTGCGTTCTGACTGCTCCACTGACTGTCTTTCCTGTGTCTCTCTCTCCCTTTCTTTGGGAGTCCCTATTCCCTGAGATACAATGATATTTATTGGAATTAGGCCAATTAATAACCCTAAAATAGCCTTTTCACGTTCAAGTAAAAGAAAAAGTCCCACGTCTCTCACTTTAAATCAAAAGCTAGAAATGGTTAAACTCAGTCAGGAAAGAATGTTTCAGCCAAGGCAGGCTGAAAGCTAGGACTCTTGCACCAACAAGCAAGTTGCGGATGCAAAGGAAAGTTCTTAAAGGAATGTAAAAGTGCTACTTCAGTGAACACATAAATGATGTAAAAGCAAGACAGCCTTACTGCTGATACAAAGAAAGGTTTAGTGGTCTGGATAGAAGATCGAACCAGCTACAACATTCCATTAAGTCAAAGACTAATCCACAGCAAGGCCCTAATTCTCTTCAATTCTATGAAATCTGAGAGAGGTGAGAAAGCTGCTGAAGATAAGTTGGAAGCTAGAAGAGTTTGGTTTATGAGGTTTCAGGAAAGAAGCCTTCTCCATGACGTAAAAGTGCAGGTGAAGCAGCAAGTGCTTATGTACAAGCTGCAGCAAGTTCTCCAGAAGATCCAGCTAAGACCATTGATGAGGTGTTCACTCTAAACAACAGATTTTCAATGTAGACAAAACAGCCCTATGTTAAAAGAAGATGTGATCTAGGACTTTCAGAGCTCGAAAGGAGAGCCAATTCCTGTATTCAAAGCTCCAAAGTACAGGCTGACTCTCCTGTTAGAGGCTAATATACCTGATGACTTTAAATTGAAGTCAATAATCATTTGCCATTCTGAAAATCCTAGGGCCCTTAAGAATTATGCTAAATCTACTCTGACTATGCTCTGTAAATGGAACAACAAAGCCTGTATGACAGTACATCTGTTTAAAACATGTTCTATTGAATATTTCAAGCCCAGTGTTCACACCTACTGCTTAGAAAAAAAAGATTCCTTCAAAACATTACTGCTCACTGACAATGCACCTAGTCACTCCAGAGCCGAATAATGAGATTAATGTTGTTTTCACGGCTGCTAGCGCAACATTCATTCTGCACCCCATGGGTCAATGAATAATTTCGACTTTCAAGTCTTATTATTTAAGAAATACTTGTCATAAGGCTGTAACTGTGAGAGGTGGTGATTCCTCTGATGGAACTGTCCAAAATAAATGGAAGACCTCTGGAAAGGATTCATCATTCTAGCTGCCATTAAGAATTTTTGTGATTCATGGGAGGAGGTCAAAATAAAATATCAACATTACCCCAGATTTGGAATAATTCATTTTAACTCTCATAAATGATTTAGAGGGGTTCAAGACTTCAATTGAGGAAGTAAGTGGTGGAAATAACAAGAAAACTACAATTAAAAGAGGAGGCTGAAGATGTGACCAAATCGCTGCAATTTCATGATAAAACTTTCACAAATGAGGAGTTGCTTCTTAGGAAAGTGTTCTTTTGAAATGGAATCTACTACCAGTGAAGATGCTGTGAACATTGCTGAAATGACGACAGAAGATTTAGAATATTGTGTCCACTTAGTTGAGAAAGCAATGGCTTGTTTGAGAAGATTGACTCCAATTGTAAAGAAGTTCTGCTGTGATTAAATGCTATCAAATAGCATCACATGCTACAGAGAAAAGTCAATCAACGTGGCAAACTCCGTTGTTGTCTTATTTTAAGAAATCGCCACAACCACCCCAATCTTCAGCAACCACCAACAACAGTCAGCAGCTGCCAACGTAAAGGCAAGACCTTCCACCAGCAAAAAGAATATGACTAGTTGAAGTCTCAAATGACCGTTAGCATTTTTTAGCAATAACGTATTTTTTATTAAGGTACACATTGGGGTTTTTTTGGATATAATTCTTTTGCACACATTATAAACTATAGTACACTGTAAACATATATGTTATATGCACTGGGAAACCAAAACATTTGTATCATTAGCTTTATTGCAAAATTTACTGTACAGCAATGTTCTGGAACCCGACTCACGATATCTTTAAGGTATACCTGTCCTGTAAAGTTACTCTTTTTCAGCAGTTTAAATAGTATATTCCTGTGTAGATGTTTGTGTGTATATGTGTGTTTGTTTTTGGTATTTACCCTGCTTGGTTTACTCTGGTATCCTCAAATATGTGGTTTGGTGTCTGCTGTAATTTTGGGAAGTTCTTGACCATGACTTCTTCAGATATGTTTTCTGTCTCATTCCCTCTCCGTTTTCTTTGCAGTCCCCATTACGCACGTGTTAGACAGCTTACTACCGCCCCACATTTCTTAAATTTCTCTGCTCTCCCTACCAATTTCTTTTTTTGTTTTTTTCCTTTGTATTTGATAATTTCAGTTTGGGTAATTTCCATTGACTTGCTTTCAAATTCACTGAATCTTTCTTTGGTTGTCAAATACACTGAGTCCTTCAAAGGCCTACTTTATCTCTGTTTCTCTCTTTTCGATTTCTAAAATTTCCATTTTTTTTTTCCTTTGAATTTGATAATTTCAGTTTGGGTAATTTCCATTGACTTGCTTTCAAATTCACTGAATCTTTCTTCAGTTGTCAAATACGCTGAGTCCTTCAAAGGCCTACTTTATCTCTGTTTCTCTCTTTTCGATTTCTAAAATTTCCATTTGATGCTTTCTTAATGTTTCCTTTTCTCTGCTGGAATCACCTACCTGGTTTTTCATGAAGCCTACCTTTTCCATTAGATCAGTTAACATTTTAATCATAGTTACTTTAAATTTTCAGTCTGACAATTCAAGCACTTGTGCTATATCTGACTCTGGTTCTGATTCCTGCTTTGTCTCCTCAGACTGTTTGTTGTTGCCTTTTGATATGCATCATAATTTTTTGTTGAAAGGAAGAAATGTTGCATAAGACATCAGTTACTGAAGAGTGAATATGTGTTCTGATTGGAAATGAGCACAGCTTTTCTTTGAATAACCTTGGAGTGTAGGAATTTGTGTTAATGTTCGGAAGTTGTGCTGAGGATGAAGTTAGGTTTTTCTATGGTTGTTCTTTGAAGGCCACAGGGGCTGAATGTCAAATTCTTCTAGTGATACATTGTATCTAAGTGATATTTGTGGCCTAGTTTTTCCAGAGAGTTTCTCTCAATTCCTACTGTCCACTGTTTTTCTCCTCCTCCCCCCATCAGCCTATGCACTATTCTCCAGAGAGGATAAGTCTCTTCAAGTCTCTTCACCACACCAACTGTGTTGGTGTAGGCTGGGGAAGGAGCACATTACCTGATTTTCTGATTCAGCCTCAGTCTTAGGCAGCCACTGTGTACTAGGTCTCAAGTGTGTGGCCAACCCAAATGCTCCTGTTCTTACTCCAGCTTCAGTGCTGGGCCTTGCATGTATCCCTGCCTCTCTTCTAGATGTAGATATTTTGGGTTCGCTGTCCCCTTCCACCATCCCCAGTGTGTTTCCACCTATGCTCAAAGGCAACGGTCTTTATTGTTACAGGTTGTTACAAAGGACATGGGTCTGGGCAGGAATTTCAGCAGTAGCTACATTTCTTCACCCCCACCAACACTGAGAGAGGCTTTCTAGAGTGCCCTTTTCCAGAGCTCCTGTGTAGAGTGTCCTCCTCTAGAGTGCTTTTCTGGATAGCCTTCCCACTGAGCTCCTGCTTGTATTCATGGTGGAAGTTCTTCAAGATGGAGAGAACCTCTCTCTGTCTGTGTGTCGCAGGAACTTTAGACTCTCACACTACACTACAATCAGCATACAGCAGTTTGTTAAAAATGTCTAGCTTCTTCTCAGATGCCGTAGTGTCCTAGTCTGCTTGAACTGCTATAGCAAAATACCTGAGACTGGATAATTTATAAAAAAAAAAAAAAAAAACAGAAATTTATATCTCACATTTCTGGAGGCTAGGAAGTTCAAGATCAACGCACCGACAGGTTTGGTGTCTGTTAAAGTCCTGCTCCGTCACTGTCATCTTCTGGTGGTGACATCCTCACATGGCAGAAGGTGGAGGGGCAAAAAAGGCTAAAAGTTCCAATCCTAGTTCCCTTCAGTTCTTTTATAAGGCACTAATGTATTCACAAGGGCAATTCCTGGTGACTTAATCACTTCCCAAAAGGCCGCACCTCTTAATACCACCACAATGGGGATTAAGTTTTTAACACATGAATTTCGGGAAGCATTCAGACCATAGTAGCAGGTAGTGCATTAGTTTGCTAGTGCTGCTGTAACAAAATACCACAGACTGAATGGCCAAAACAGCAGATACTTATTGTCTCACAGTTTTGTAAGCCAAAAGTCTGACATCAAGGTGTCTGCAGAGTTGGTTCCTCCTCCTGAGGGTTTTGAGGAAGAACCTGTTCCATATTTCTCTCCTAGCTTGTGGTAGTTTGCTGGAAATCTTTGGTGTTCTATGGCTCATGACAGTGTAGTTTCAGTATTCTCCTCTGTGTGTGTGTATCCAATTTATTCCTTATTTTTTGTTAATGGCACCAGTTATATTGACTTAGGGGTCCACCTACTCCAGTATGACCTCACCTTAGCTAATTATATCTGCAATGACTCTATTTACAAATAAGTTTATAATCTGAGGCACCTAGAGTTAGGACTTCAACATATGGATTTTGAAGTACAAAATTCAACCCTTAATTTATAAGATCTTTTGGCATTTGCCAAAGTCCTATTTTTTCCTGTAGGTGCCTATATTTCTTTAGAATTTGGGTTAGTAATTTGTCCTGAGAATTCAACTGCGTGATGGACTCAAGAAAACTTTTAAATTTGTAGTTTGGACAGCTTTTTTTTTTTTTTTTAGTCATAAGTGTGAGTGCAATAGTAACTAAAGTATGATATTTTGATCTCTGCCAGTGTGTTTTGAGACCAGGGAATGTTTACAGAAATTTTATTCTACTCTTTTGATATTAACATATTTGTAATAAATCATTCATACTCTGAGTTAACAACATTTATCTGATTATAAAGCTTAAAATTTATGCTGTCTGGGGAAAGAAACTTTCTATAAAATGTCTTAGTATTTTCCTAGATCAATTAACATCTAGTAGGTACTCAAAAAACAAGCAACAGATGATATAAATGCAAATCATACATAGAAACAAAGTGAAACAACAACAAAAATGTTTATACATCTAGAGTATACATTGCCTTAAACATTTTTGAAGTATGTATGGCTGAATTTTTTTTTAAATTTTTTAGTTTGCACTATCTTTTTTTTTTTTTCTTAAAACAACAAAACATAAAGAGTAGGCTAGTTTGCGGACATTTTAAATCTGTAATAACCAGCAATACTAGAGAATGTTTATTCTTTATTAAGAGTACATTTTAAATCTCTTGGAAAAGTCTGTCCCACTATGTGAATATAGGACCTGTTTACCCTATAAATAGGTCATTGGCTGATATTTTATATAAAAGTGTGTGTGTGTATATACCTGATTTTAACTGCTTACATTACTGTAATGTTCCAAACATTTCAGAGAAGCACTTGGCACAGTTCAAAGTGTTTTCAATGATTTACTTCTCTGGGAAGGCATCATGATTTACTACCACTGTCAGATGCAGAGAGCTTGCCTGTGCCCACCAACACAATGCATTTGATATCATGCCCAGAAATGCCAGCACTGGCAAATGTCTCTCTTCAAGCACTAGAACATTATTGTATAAGATCCTCACAGAACCATTTTCTAAATTGTTCACGAAAGAATAGCGGATATGGCTGAAATGAAGAATGAATGTTCCTCTTACCTTTGTGGTTGGCAGAAAAAAAGACTAGATTGTTAGAAGATGTATCTAGGAAAGAACAAAGAAATCATCTTCTTTTACAATTTGCATTTTTCTAGATGCTCTCAGCAGGATTCGCTTTACAGATTTGCCTTTCTGGACTTTCAAAGCCTATCATTTCTCTGTTATCAATATACTTAGAATTCTTGCTATAGAAAAGAAATCATTATTTTTTAAAAAGATCAAATGTATTTATTTTATAAGCTTTGTACATGGAAAGCTTAAGTTTTCATGTAAGGGAGATCTTGGATATTTTTGGTCACTGTCAATTAAAACACTCCTTTAATGCTGCGGTTCTCAGAGTTTTTAAAATGACTCTAAAATATTTGAAGTTAGACATGCATTCAATTATATATAGGAACTTATGAGATAGGGAAGGACTGGATACAGTGTTCTGTGCCTTTATGAACAGCTCTGCCTTTCAATGGCTAAATTCTATATTATGTGTTATAGTTTCTGTTTCATGAAGAGATGTGTAAATGGTTGGGTTGAGAAGACAACCAGATATCAGGAGGAAATGTGCTCATTGAATCAAATGCCATCAATTTGATAAAGAATATCTGCAAATAACCTACAGCCAACAATGTACTTAATGATGAGAATCTCAAAGCTTTGTTGCTAAGATCAGGAACAAGACAAGGATGCCCTTTCTCATCACTGCTTTTCAATATTGTGCTAGAAGTCCACACTAATGAAATAAGAAATGGTATACAGACAGAGAAGAAATAAATAGAATTGTTTCTGTTCTCAGATGACATGATCATCTACATAGAAATCCAGAAAAATTGGCATAAGAGAAACTCCTGAAACTATTAAGCAATTATAGAAAAGTTGCAGCAATTATAGAAAGATTAACATACAAAAGTCAATTTCTTTGCTATACACCAGTAATAATCGAGTCAAATTTGAAATTAAAAACACATTACCATTTACATTAGCTCACCAAAAATGAAACACTTAAAAATAGATCTAACAAAATCCACACAAGATCTATCTGAGGAAAACCACAAAATTCTGATGAAAAGATGTCACAGAACAAATGAATAAACTGAGCTATTTCATATTCATGGATCAGAAAACTCAATATGGGCAAGATGTTAGTTCTTCCAAATTGATCTATACATTCAATGAAATCCCGTCAAGTACCAACAAGTTATTTTGAGAATACTGACAAACTAATTCTAATGTTTTTATTGAGGGGCAAAAGATGCAGACTAGCCAACTCAATATTCAAGAAAAAGTTGAAGGATGAAACTAACTTCAAGACTTACTATAAACTATATAACCAAGACACTGTGCTATTGTGAATACTGACAAACTAATTCTAATGTTTTTATTGAGGGGCAAAAGATGCAGACTAGCCAACTCAATATTCAAGAAAAAGGTGAAGGATGAAACTAACTTCAAGACTTACTATAAACTATATAACCAAGACACTGTGCTATTGATGAGAGAACAAATAGATGAATGGAACAAAACAGAGAGCCCAGGAGTAGACCCACTGAAATAAGGACAACTGATTTTTGACAAAGGAGCAAAGGCAATATAATGGAGCAAAGACAGTCTTTTCAACAAATCATGCTAGAACAACTGGACATCCACAAAGAAAAAAATAAATAAATCTACACAAAGAGCTTACGTGCTTCACAAAAATTAACTTGAAATGAAACATGAACTTAACTGTAAAATTCAAAAATCTAAAACTTCTGGAAAAAAACATAAGAGAAAACCTGGATACAATGAGTATGATGATGACTTTTTATATACAACACAAAGAGCATGACCCATAAAAGAAACAACTGATAAGGTAAACTTCAATAAAATTTAAAAACTTCTACCCTGTGAAAGACAATGTTAAAAGAATGAGGAAAAAAGCCAGAGACTAGAAACATATCTTTGCAAAACACACATTTAATAAGATACTATTATCCAAAATATACAAGGAACTCTTAAAACTCAACACTAAGAAACTGAACAACCCAATTAGCTGGCAAAAGACCTGAACAGACACCTCACCAATGAAGATATCCAGATGGCAAGTAAGCATATGAAAAGCTGTTCAACATCATATGTCATTAGAGAATTACAAATTAAAACAACAGTGAGATAACATTACACACCTATCATAATGGCCAAAATTTAAAACACTTACAATACCACATGTTGGCAAGGATATTGAGCAGCAGGAACTCTTATTGATCATAGGAATGCAAAATGGTAGAACCACTTTGGAGGATAATTTGGCAGTATCTTAAAGAAGTAACCATACTATTACCATCACACTTTTTGCTATACACCCAAATAAATTAAAAACTTATCTCCATACAAATATCTGTACGTGGATGTTTATAACACCTTCACTTATAATTGCTGAAATTTGGGAACAACCAAGAAGTCCTTCAAAGTGAATGGATAAACAAACTATGGTACATCCTTTACTCAGCGATTAAAAGAAATGAGCTATAAAGCTACAGAAACAAATGGAACAACATTAAATGCATGTTACTAAGTGAAAGAAGCCAATCTGAAAAGGCTACATACTCTATAATTTCAACTATGTGACATTCTGAAAAGATACAACTATGGAGACAATAAAAAAATCAGTGGTTGCTGGGGAATAGTATGAAGGGACACGTGAATAGGCAGAGAACAGAGGACTTTCAGGGCAGTAAAACCATTCTCTATGATATTAGAATGGTGGATGCATGTCATTACGCCTTTTCCAAAATCCATATAATGTACAACATCAAGAGTAAACCCTAATGTGAACTATGCCCTTTGGGTGATAATGATGTGTCAATGTAGCATCACTGATTGTAACAAATGTCCACGCTGGTTCTGGATGTGGATAAGTGGGGAAGATTGCATGTGTTTTTGGAATCAGGGGTATATGGGAACTCCCTATAATTTCCACTCAGTTTTTCTGTGTGTCCATACTTGCTCTAAAATATAAAGTGTGTGTGTGCGGGGGGGGTGTGTGTACGTATATATTATAAGGACTGACAACATCAAATGGTGAGGGTGTGGAGCTACTTAAGAGCATAAATTATTAGTGAAACTATAAAAATAATGCACCCACTTTTTGAAACAGTTTTTCATTTTGTTATAAAAGTTTTTAAACATATGCCTACCTTATGACCTAATAGTTTGGCCACTGTGTATATCAAAGCAATGAAAACATATGTTCACAAACACCTACATATTTATCCAGCTTCATAGCATACCTGTACAAGCATTTGTTTTATAGCAGCTTTGTGTTCTTTTTGTATATCTTTCAATTTGAGCAGGGATAATTTGATGTATACTCATATTTGTACAAGTAAATATCATGTAACACCAAAAAAGACAACACCATGAATGAGTCATAATAACATTATCTTGACTGAAAAAGTTGGGCTCAAAATAAAACATACAGCATTATCCAATTTGTATGAAATTAACAAATAAAAGTAACATATGGTAATATAAATCAAAGGATTGATTACCTATGGGAAGGCAAGATTGACTGAAACAAGACGAGGAAATTTTTGGCATCCTTACAATGGCTATTTCTTCTGCCTGGAATGCTCTTCTCCCAGATTTCTATATCACTACTTTCAGTTCCTTGCAGCGTTTGCCTCAATATATCTTCTTAAAAAATGGAAACACTGACAACCTACTTTGGTTTTATTTTTATTTTTATTTTTATTTTCTCCATGGCATGCCTTGTCTTCTTTCATAAAACAAAATTTCCTTGTCATTATTTGTTGTTTATTGCCTATTCCCCTGAAATAATAAAAATCCCTTCAATCGGGAGTACTTCTTTATTTCCAGTGCATCCTTGGAACAGTGTTGGCACATGATAGACACACGAAGTCATCTCTGTATTCCAGTCATTAATTCTGATTCAGGACTACTCTTCATATGGGGTCAATGTTCCTTCTTCTTTCCATTTCTAACTCTGTTATTTTTTTCTTTTCTTTGTTGATGCTTTGATAGCTTCACTCCAGTACTCTTATGGCTTCAAAATCTCCCATCTCAAAAAGTCCCAAATGTTCCTATTTTTGAATTCCCATAGATCACCCTGAGCAGTCAGTTTCCCTGGAAATGTCTCCACATGTAACTCTTTTAACTGAGCCTAAAAATACTTCTAAACTATATTTGATTATATTATGTCAATTGTGGAGAAAATAAAATAAAATAAAATGCCAAGGTAAAAGAATCTTTTGCTAGAAAATGTTAATATGTGAGACTGAAATCATACGTACTCACAATTCAGTGTCTTACACACTACTCCTAAGAGACTCTTCTTGAAATGTTTCCAGTAATCTATTATTAGTATGTGTTACAGCATGTTCTATTAGTTAATTTTCAGTTAAACAATGAAAAATTAATTTGCTGTTATAACAAGGTCTAGTGATGTATTTGTCCTAAATATTTATTTTTCTTTCTGTATGGACATACAGAAACCTTCTACCAAACAAACATACACATTCAATTTTGTATTTGTTTGGGAAGTACTGCTAGTTTTATATAAGTTTTGCCAAAGATTCAAACTCATTTAGATGAGATTTACTTTAAAACTAATAGGCAGTATCTACATTACAATTTCTTTCTTGTTTCCTTTTTTTTTTTTTCTTACACAGTCCTATCCCTCTGAGTTTGTGCTCATCAATCATACTGGGAAGCTGACTTATATTCTCAACACTTTACCACTAACTGGATTACAGAGCTGAAAAACTTACTCAAAGTTTAAAATGTGATAAACGTAATCAAATTGCTCTAGTCAAATTCTAACAGTGGTGAATAGATGACACTAATTACCTTTTCTTATTATGCTACAAATATGGTTTACTTCATCTTTATTCATGAAGAAATATCATGCAGCCCACCAAGGGGACTGCGGCAGGATGTAATATTGGCTTATTTGTTTCCTTAGTTTTACTTCTTTCTATTACCAGCATCCAAGAGATGTAATTTTAAGCTGCAGTATATTTATATGCACTAGTTTTTTTTGTTTTTTTGTTTTTTTTTATCCACTTAGGAAGATAATTGTTACCCAGTGCACAGCTTCACAGTTCTACATAAAAAAGTGCTTTTAAAACTCCAATAAAGTGATGTGATATAAACCGGTTTTTTTTTTTTTTTAAGTTTATTTTTGTCTTGGAGGAAGTGAAACTCCTTCAAATCAGTTAATACAGGAAACAAATGGGGCATATGCTAGGAAAATGCATCCCTGTGAGAGAAATTGAGCCATTTTTTTCAAGAAAAAAATGTGGAAATATACTGCTTACATTTTTACATAGAGAAATTTTTTGGTAATTCACCTTGAAAATAGTTTACAAAAAATAACTATGAAAACTAGCTAAATGCTGTCTGGTTTAAATAATTCACATACCTATTTCCAGTGGTCATCACAGAGGCAGTTTCACAGACTTATCACTAAATAACTACGTACTCATTCTAACATCAAGTGCTGTACTCAGGAAATTAATTGCAAATGCTCTTATTTCCATTTGCCAGAACACAGTCTGCTTTGATTTTATGATTGTAAGGTTAAACCAACTTGAGTGTTTCCTCATGCATCTATAAAACTTACTTTATGATATGAAAGCAATAAGCAGGAATATGCCTATAATATTATAAATATGATAGAGTATTAATTGATTTTGGAATCTTTGAATTTTAAACATGCCAATGAGAAATATATCTGAAGTTTGATAAAGGGCATTCAAATATAAAGAGGAGTCTGGAAGTTATCAACAGACACAAGGAAATTAAATCTATGAGTGTTTTGTAATCTTCCCCAAATACATATAGGCATACAAAATAAGGACTAAAAATAAAACTTATAGAATAACTTACAGGGCAGAGAAATTATACAGCCAGTATGCTCAGGACAATCCAGTTTTATGTCTATTATTTTGGCTAAATCATTATTAAAGTTTGAAAAGTGCATTGGTTAAGATGCTAAATTAGGCAAATACCCTACTTATAGGCAATTATGATGGCATTATCTTTTATTAGAGCCAGTTAAACTATCAAAAAGATTTAAATAAGGGAATTCCTTGATGTAATTCTTATTGTACAGTCACTTGGCTCAATGTTGGGTGGAGAACAGCTCGGAGAAAGCAAGCAATTGAAAGAGCATAGGAGCGGCTCTAGCACAGTGGACTGGGGGAAGACTGTGTGCGAGTAGTAAGACAGTAGAAAAGGACCCAGGTTGTACAATTCTTTGTAAGCCATGATAAGAAGTTTGGATTATTCTCTTTTCCGCTGTGAATGAAACTTCCGTAAGGCACTAAGTAGTTTAATTCCATTAGCAAATTTACACTTCTTCAAATACTTATTTTGGCCATTGTGTTATAGTGGTGTAATTGTGGAAGCAGGAAGAGCAGTTGCAAATGATCATGATGCTCCAACCAAGAACACTGAGGACTTGTACTGAGATGGTGAGAATGGAAAGACACAGTGAGAGCATACTTGTTGGAGACAGAGCAGTCATGATATGCTAATACACTGCAGTGCAGGAGGTGTGTGGCCTCAAAGGTGACTCTGAGTTTACTGATGGAGCCAGGAGATGGGTGTTATTCATGTAAAGGGATTTAGAGAGAAAACTCTAGTTCCATTTGCAAATATTAAGTTTGGGAAGCCTTGGAACATCCAAATCAGAGCATCAGACTGAATATACAACTTGGCCATCAGAACTGTGGTGTAATAATATAAATTTTTGCATTATTAGAATATAATAGATACTTAAAGTTTTGTGACTATGTGTCCTTATATTATAAGTACCAAATCTTTTTCAGAAAAAATACACTGATCCACTCTCTCATAAAAAATGGATTTGACAACACTTGCATTTTTTTTTTATTATTGTAGATTACTCAAAGATTTAGAATTTGGGGGCTATACTCTTCTTTCCCAAAAATTATTTTAGTAGACATTAGTCTATTGTTTTCTGACAACTATGTGTTGAGGTGGGACTGAGGCCAGCCTGGTTTTGCTTAGTAGGTGACAAGATGATTCTCTCTTGAAACTAGGAGAATGTTTCTTTATTGTTAAAGTTCAATAATTTAATCAATATATCCTTTACAGGTGGTTAAAAATAAATAATTTGTTTGGTATTTTGTGTAATCTTTCATCCTACAGGTTGAGGTCTTCCTCAGAGGATTTCCTATATTTTTAAGTACATTTCCATTTCATACATTATATTCTCTTCTTTAGGAAAATTAATCTTCCATATGGTGGCTCCCTAACATTAATAATTACATATCTAGATCTTATATCTATTTCATTTAATCTTTTGTTCTTTTTCTTTGCACTTTGGAGAACATTTTCTTCAAAATCAAATCTCCTCATCATTGTCCTGGTTTTGCACTAGGCCTTTTTTTCTTTTTCTTTAATTCTTTACTTCTTTCAGTCTAGTTTTAGGCACTTTCATGTAACTATGTGTGTATATTTTATTAGCTTCGTGAGCTATTACATTTTAAAATTCCATCCTACTTTCCTTCTTATTCTGGAATCAGTTGCTTCTTAATATCTATTCTTTCATTAATATTCATCACCAAAGGAAGGATATTTTTACCATATGTTTTTCAGTTTGATGGTACTAGTATTGTTCAAAGCAATGTTCATTTCTTTCTTTTATATGCTATTTTTAGCTCTCTCATTTTTGATGGATTTTATGTACAGTTTTTAGAGCAATTAATATATATTTAAAGGTTAAACATTAATCCATTCTTTGCTTCAAAATATTTTGATAGATTTTCCTTAGCTCCCTTCTCTGTATGCTTTTGCAGCATTTTCAACTTGGTTGATTTGACAGATTATGTTATCTATTGTGTCATTTGTCTGATTCAGGGAGATGGAGGACAACACAAAACTTAATCACTGAGTGTCCTAAATATTTCTAAACCCATCAAGAAGTACAATTACCAAATGTGGATATATCTTACATGTTTAAGAAATGCTCCCTATGTTTGAATTTTTCCTCTTACTAGGATTGAATCAACATTTTTTTTTTTGGTATGCTTTTAAAAAATATTTGTTGTTGTTGTTATGATATTCATAGGATACAAAGCTGATTGTCACCACTTGTTTCCAAGATGTGATGGCCAGATCCGTACTGGCAGGCATGCCCATGACATATTGAATTATACCCCATGTCCCCCACCAAATTATCACTGAATACCATCCTTATCCCCATTTCCCCCATTCCACTCTGTCTCCCTAGGTATGTTCTCTTCCTTTGCAAGTCCAATGCACCACTGTAATCTTTCTTTCCTTCCTTCTTTCTCTCTTAGCTCCCACTTGTGAGTGAGTACATGCTGTATTTATCCCTCTGTGCTTTGATTATTTCACTCAACATAAGTTTCTCCAGTTTTATTCATATTGTTACAAATGGGAGAATTTCATTCTTTTTCAGGGCAAAGTAGTATTCCATGTTGTATATACACCACAGTTTCCTTATCCATTTGCCCATGGATGGACATTTAGGTTTGTTCCATATCTTGGCTATTGTGAACAGAGCTGCAGTGAACACGGGAGTACAGGTATCCCTTCAACATCATGATTTCCATTCCTTTGGGTATATACCCAGAAGTGGGATTGATGGATCCTATGGAAGATCTATCTGTAGCTGTTTGAGAACACTCCATACTGTTTTCCATAGTGGTTGTACTAATTTACAGTCCCACCAACAGTGTATGAGCATTCCATTCTCTCCATATCCTCACCAGCATTTGCTATTCTCCGTCCTTTTGACTGTAGCTAGTCTTACTGGGGTGAGGTAATATCTCAATGTAGTTTTCATTGCATTTCCCTGATGGCTAGTGATCTTGAGCATTTTTCATGAATCTGTTGGCCATTTGCATGTCTTCCTTTATAAAACGTCTTTTCAGTTCCTTTGCCCATTTTTTAAATTGGGTTATTTGTTTCTTTACTGTGTAATTGCTTGAGTTCCTTGTGTATTATGGATATTAATCCCTTGTCGGATGCATAGTTAGCAAAAATTTTCTCACACTCTGTAGGTTGACGTTTCAAACTGTTGATTGCTTCCTTTGCTGGGCAGAAGCTTTTTAGTTTGATATAGTCTCATTTGTTTATTTTTTCTCTTGTTGCTTGTGCTTTCATGCTCATGTTCATGAAGTCTGTGCCCAGACCTAGTTCCTGAAACATTTTGTTCGAAAATAATGTACAGAGTAATCTCATGGCTCTTATCCTCTTGGTATGGTAGAAAAATATAGTTGCAAATGTTTGTATCTACCATGACACTGAGTTGCTAAAACTGAGTTCTACCACCCAACAGATCAGGACAAAAAGCAGGCATCTCTCCAGTGAGTACTTGGCACTTTCATAAGTTAATTTGTTTCTTAAGAAGAGTCTTTGATTTGGGTATGTTCCATTTCTTCCTAGATGTCTTTTAAATTTCTGTCCGACTTATACTTCCAAATTAAGAAGGTTTTTTTGTTTTTTTTTTAACCAGATAATTACTAATTATTTTTCACAAAATCACATACCTCTGTCAATAAAAGTTGTGTGGTTACTTCTAACACATTTGTTATTAAATTTTATCCACTTTTTGTAAGCTTTTGTGATATGAAAGTGAGA
>NW_007727201.1:89231-90518 GCF_000696425.1 Galeopterus variegatus | reverse complement strand
AGGACAAAAAGCAGGCATCTCTCCAGTGAGTACTTGGCACTTTCATAAGTTAATTTGTTTCCTAAGAAGAGTCTTTGATTTGGGTATGTTCCATTTCTTCCTAGATGTCTTTGAAATTTCTGTCCGACTTATACTTCCAAATTAAGAAGGTTTTTTTGTTTTTTTTTTTAACCAGATAATTACTAATTATTTTTCACAAAATCACATACCTCTGTCAATAAAAGTTGTGTGGTTACTTTTAACACATTTGTTATTAAATTTTATCCACTTTTTGTAAGCTTTTGTGATATGAAAGTGAGACCATTCCTTTTCATTGATATTCATTGTGATGTGTATGCATTATTTGAGTTCTTTTTGTCCAAGTACATGGATACTAAGAATTGTAGGTTTGCATTTTTGCAGCTATTTTTCATAGGAGCCTTTTTCTAATGGCTTGATATAATAATTAAATCATAACTACCTAGCAAAATTTTAAATAAAGCTACATTTTAAGTTTAAAGGTAGTTTAATGTATTGGAGACTGCTGACCACTGCTTCAACCCCACTGGTTGTTATTTGTGTGTTCAGGTTTTCTATTTCTTCTTGGTTCAGCTTTGGAGTTTGTATGTGACCAGCAATGTATCCATTTCCTGAAAGTTTTTGAAATTGTTGGCATATAGTTGTTCATAATAGGCTCTAAATAAGTAGAAAGAAACAAACAGAGAACAATCACAATAATACATTGAATTTTCGAAAGGAGAGAACAGAACTGTAGTTACTAGAGGTGAGAAAGGGTGAGGGGAATGAGGATTAGTGACAAATTGGTTAATGGTCACAGAGAATGATCACATTTTGCAATAATGAATGTACTAATTACCCTGATTTGATCATCACATATTGTATTGATTTTCAAGTAGCCCACATATATGTATAAGCAATTATGTTTAAAAAAAAAAGATTTTAAAACTCTAAAAATATAAAATAAAGATAAGTTTAATATATTGAGAACATGTTTTATCTCAAAATGCAATAGAGATGAAAGTTAAGATTTATTCTGCAGACTTACAAAATATAAAAGAGATAATTGACTTTTTCTTCACTACAGATACTAATATTGTATGATACAAGAGATAACAGACTTACTTAATAATGCAAAATAGACAATAAGTCATCAACCCAAGTGATCTAGTTTCATGTCACACCTGGTTAGAAATTTAAAAGTACTTATTTACATTTATGAGAATAGGCTTCAATTTTGCACACTGCAGTAAGGTGATATGTGCCCAAATATTTTGATTTATATATATA
>NW_007727201.1:72515-88698 GCF_000696425.1 Galeopterus variegatus | reverse complement strand
TATATATATACACATATACATATATATCTTTACAACCTTCTAATCTACTATAGAAAAATTAACCATGTGTTATTACAAATATTAAGCTAATTTTTTTAAGTTTGAGGAAAATAATCCTTATTAAAATGTTAGAAGAATTTAGAATCATACCAACCAAAAGACTAAAACCAAACCAAACAAAAACAAAACAAACAAAAAATGCAACAAACGTTTCCCTTCAAATAAAGTTGGAGTTTTTTGAAGTACAATATAGAGTAAAGCAAAACTCTTGGGCAATAGTGACAAACAGTGACCATTGACAAAAGATGTAACTATCTCAAGTAGCAAAGTATAAAATTTCTGAGCTGCCTAAGACTATTCTTTCAAAGATGACTTTGTGTTACTATTTCTCAGAACACTCTTGCTATGAGAAGTGCACTTTTTGAGTGTGTTGTGACCCTAGGGAGTTTTCTACAATCCACAAACTACCTACGAAAATTCTGCAGTGCACATTAGCTTCCCACGTCCTGAAATCTATACAGAGTTATTTTTTAGGAAGGCTCCACTGGCGGTTGTCCTGAGCAGTGACTGTTACTGAAATCTTGGGCTGGCTTGCATTTGTCCATTAGGGTCCCACAACCCAGAGTAATGTGCCTATACCTAAGCAGAGCAGCTCTCCAGGTGAGGCAACCAATCCACAACAAGCAGCTTTCCAACACTATCCTATCTGGATTCCCAAGAACACTCGAGACATGTGAGAGTTTAATGCTGTTCTGCATTCTCTGCCTCTCATCTTCATTAGTATCCAGTACTATCCTGACTGTGCCCTGGTTGTCTGGGCAGAGCGCAGAATTCTGAGTCTTGGGAAGCCTGTGTCTCTTAAATATTATCAAACTAAGGTGACTTCGGAATAGCATTCTTTTAAAAAAAATTATCATACAAAATAAATCTTATAAAAATGTGTTTTATGACATACTCCTAATACGTGGTAAAATATTATAGAAATATTTTAGAATAATTTTTAAGGAACTTTTGACTAATTGTTATTAATAATGGGACTTCAGGAGTCTTATAGATGGAATAAAATTAAATATTCAAAAGGTGAAGAAGTATACCATCCACCAAGTTTAACTATTAATATTTATTTAATATTTTATGGGAAAATGTAGATTATAAAATAAGTTATTCTATAAGTACATGAGGCTTTACATACATCTTTGATTTTGTCAGGAAAATATCTTCCAAACCAGTTCTGTATATGTAAGAACACAAGATGGTTTTAATGCACAGAGAAAAGGGGCTCCGGTATGTACTATAGATTAATCCCACCACTCCTGAGACATCCCAGCTATCCTTTCTCTTTTCCTTTATTCACAAAACCATTTTTTTTTTAGCATATGGTAAGGTAGAGAAAAATGGAGAAGGTGGTATCATTAGACAATCCTATGACAATCAGCAGGGGGGATATTTAGTCTTATTTCCAATAATAAATTTCTAAGGGGAAAAAAGAAGTGCAGCAGGATGGTAAAATAAGAAACATTTCTGCTGATCATTTCTCTCTTGAGAGAGCAACAGGTTGGCAATTAAAAAAAAATGGCCAAAATCTTTCTTAGAGATAATAGATATTGATGGTCAGAAATCTATTCAAGGGCACCACTCTTTTTTTAGTGTTTAATAAAGAATACATATGTAAATAAACATTACTCTAGAGCTTAGAGTCAGTTAAAATATCCCATGAAAGATGGGACGGAGAGAAGCGAGAACAATATAGACCGTCCCCCTCAGTCTGACAGGTGATTTTATGTCATTTAGGATTTTGACATGTAGTACAATGAGGACATCTCGCAGGATGAAGTGCAGCTGTCTTTCTGCCCATGTGGGGTGCACAGATTCCTCCCTGACAGGTTTAGCTGAAGAGTAATATATTCTGTCTCTGCCAGTATTGCTGTCTTTCCCATTCTCTCTCTCTCTCTCATCATGAATTGGAAAGCATCATATTTGACAGAAGATGACTGGGGACATCTCTCTCTCTCTCTCTCTGGATAGAGCCTGTCCTGGGCCATTGCTTGGCTCTATTGGTCAAGTGAATGCCAAGTATCAGTTATTTCCTGATTTCAAAAGGTCCAAAAAAGGTTGTGACTGCAAGTAGCTATAACAGAATAACTTTCTACATGTTTTTAAATCAACAGTAAAAAAGACCAAAAAATTTATGTTTTATGCCAGAAACATAACATAAAACACATTTCTTATATGCTAATTTTTAAGTTTTACATAAACTTAATTTTCTAGAGACCTACATGACACTTATTTCTTAATATTTGCATTCAGATGTGCAGAGCTTGGTAATTTTATGGGTGGGCATTTGTTGTGATATCTTGCTTTTTCTTATGTTACAGGAGACATAAAAAAGATTATATACCTAGAGGAATGGAAATCATCATGTCAAAGAGATACCTGCACTCCTATGTTCATCACAGCTCTGTTTACAATAGCCAAGATATGGAACCAAACTGAATGTCCATTGATGGATGATTGGATAAGGAAACAGTGGTACATATACACTACGGAATACTACTCTGCCACAAAAAAGAATGAAATACTCCCATTTGCAACAACATGGATGAACCTGGAGAAACTTATGTTGAGTGAAATAAACAAAGCACAGAGGGATAAATGCCACATGTGCTCACTCATATGTCTGAGCTAAGAGAGAAAGGAAGGATGGAAAGAAAGATGGTAGCACATTGGTCTTACAGAGGGAGGAAAAATTCCTAGGGCTATAAAGCTGGGGGAGGGGCGAGGGGAAGGGGAGGGAAGGTAGGGGATAATTGGGTGGGGACATGGGGTACAAAATTAATTTCTGGTAGTGGGTATGCCCCCAGTATGAACCTGGCCCTCACATCATGGGCACGAGGGGTGACAATTAGCTTCGTATCTCATGAATATTCTTAGTAAATATATATAAAAAAGATCAAGTTAGAAATGTGTAAATCTGATTGTTGCTGGATGTTAAAATTGGACTTGGATGGTAATCTCATAGCTTCAGATACCAATGTGAAAACAAACATGCCTACATGAAGAATTCACAAAAAGACATTTTTAAAATCCAGATTTAAGAAGCTGTTATTTCTCAACCAGATGTGTCAGAGTGTTGAGAGCAAGAAGGAATAATAAAGATAATTATTTTCATTATTTCTGCCCCTGTCCCACCTCTGCCAGTAATGGAAGGATGAAGAAGATATCTCCCTGTGAACTAAATGAGAGCTGTTCTGTTCCTTACACTGTGAGAAGAGTTCGTGTTCTGCAATATCACTCACACCAGGAGGATCTAGATGATGCAGGACGCCTGCTAGCTGCTTTGCCGAGCAAGCTGGGAGAATGCTGTTAGGTGGAAAGGTCCTGCCCTCTCACAGGTTGTTAGAGCAAAGGCCCCCGTGGTTTTTATGCAGCAGAGACAGTACTAGCAGGGCTGCTCTAGGTTAAGTCCCTCAGAAAGGATTTAAAAAATTGTAACATTAGCAATAATTATAAGCTAATAAAAATAACAGGATTTACAGGAATTTAATTTTATAAAACAATGCTTCTATTTCTACAAAACCCTTTTTCCCTTCTGTTTCTTCCCCTTTTGAAGACAAAACAAAACATTATTTTTCTGTGAATTCCAGATTTTACTAAAGTTTTAAAATTATATTTTATCCCATAAATATAATGCAACAGAGAATTGTTTACATTCATCATTTTCTCCTTTTTCATAAATTGAATTAATTGCAAATAACTGATTTATTTGGTAATGTGCTAAAAGAGCAAATTTCAAGAGTGACTCCTAAAAACAAGTTGGTAGTTAGGATAGGGAAGACTAGGGATTGAATGCAACCCATTTTGTGTGTGTTTTCATCTGTTCCTTTCTTCCTTTGTCCCTCCCCACACCCTCTCCTCTTGCTTCCATATTCAGAAACTGAGCATCCTCAGTTAAGTTCAGCACAGGAATATTGCTATCCTTTCCTCTCTTTTTTTGAATATATGGATCTGAACTTAAACATATATTGGATCACTACAGTGTACTGTGTTTGAGACTTTTAAGGTTTTATTTCATGCAATTCTCACAACTTTTTAATAAATTTATTCTAATTCCCAAACTTACCTTGCAGAAGTTGATCCTAAAGTCAATTGATCTTAAGTGGGAGAAAAGCAATTTAAGCCAATGCTCCCTAATCCAATCCTTGTAGATATATAAAAGAATACATACTTTGCTCAGCATTATATGATCAATTTAAATTTCAGTACCAGTTCAAAGTTATATTATTTGGTGAACAGGTAAGTATGAAAAACTATTTTCTGAGATATAAGTAAACATCTACTAAATTTATACTGCAAAAAGAAAAGAATAAATTCTCCCTAATTTAAAGTCTTTTCTTGAACCACCGAGATATGTTCATGCTACATGGCATTATATGTCAATACTCACGCTAGGACACATAATTTAATAATAAAAAATGAGAAAGATTCCAACATATCCGAAGAAAAAATTTGATGTATTGGTAAATATGTTAATATTAATAGTAATTCATTATATTTTAAAATAAACTATTTTATAAAATTTATAGTAACATTTTGTAGGACATGAAAATTTCAGTAATTGTTAGAATAACTTACTCTTAAAGTACAATATAAAACCTTACTTCATATGTTCTATTTAAATAACTTTTAGGGCCGACCCCATGGCTCACTCGGGAGAATGCGGCGCTGGGAGCGCAGCGGCGCTCCCGCCGCAGGTTCGGGTCCTATAAGGGGATGGCCGGTGCGCTCACTGGCTGAGTGTGGTGTGGGCGACACCATGCCTAAGGGTTACGACCCCCTTACCGGTCACAGAAAAAATAAATAAATAAATAACTTTTAGACATAGTATAAATACTAAGAACATAAGAATAAAAGAAGAAAATATAGGTTAATATTTATAATATGGAGCTGTTTTCCCTCTCCAAAGTAAGAGGGAACGACACGATCAGCACTTCCAGATAGAACTAGAAAAGCCACACAAAACAGAAGACTCATCTCTTTGAAAGCATGTCTAGCTGCCAAGACAGCGACCAGGACAGGCCTCTGGGGAGTAATGAACCTCAGTGACGTAGAATAACTTCTGCCTGTACCTTCATTCAGGAATCGCTGAACTTGGTCAGGAGACTGAGATTCCGGACTGCCCTGACTGCACAGAAGGACACTGCTGGGTCATTAGAAACTTGCAGAGAATTTGGCAGTGATGAGGTGAGCCTTACCAGGAAGGCAGAGGTTTTCATAGAAGGTCTGAGGAATTCTTGCGCTCCCCGCATGTGTGTGCATGTATGTTTACATGCATGTGTGTATGTGACAGGCTCTAAAACTCAAGTGTCTGAAATGCAGAGTTCACAGCAGTCTTGTAAGAAACACAAGTGTGCTGAGCCTCATTTGTCCTTGCCCATTAGATTGGATTAGATTAAAGGGATGAGTTAAATGTGACTGTCGAGGGAGAGGGAAGTGAATACATCTAGATATTTACTTGAAAAACAATGGGTGTGTAAACCAGAAGAAGCTTGTGGAATATCATCAGGACTTCAGAGTTGGATCTCGTAAATTACGGAAACCTGTGAAACACCTGAGCTCAGCTATCAATGAGGTGGCGGAAGTATGACTGGGTAACACATGAAATAATAAATATAATAAAATAATACAATTAGGATTTTATTAGTATACTGGTGGAATTTAATCATGGGAGTGTAAGAGATTATCTAGTGACAGAGAAGTATGGGCCAGTATTGATCCCTGAGGAATCTAACATTTTTATATAAAGAACTAAAGGAGATGCTCACCTGCAAGCCCCTGAACACAGGATGGTGGGGGGATCAGGCTAATTTTTGTTTACAGTTGTAGATAAACTTTGTGTCTCTGGCAGTGATTTGAAGTAACTTTAGTATATTAGGTTTATTTTAATTTATTTAACTTTTCAAACAACTGTTTGATAGTAAGATCTTTACATGCAGAAGTAGTGTGGTTTGAAGCAGTTTTATCAAATGACTGGGAAACACAAATCAGCTCAGAAAGGTTTGGGGAATAATTGAAACTCTACATAGGGGTGAGAAAGTGTGTAAACTTACTATTCAGTATCAAAACGATGAGGAATATTTTCAAAATTTTTAATTCAAGTGGGTTTATCAACTCCTCAGGTTCACGATGTGAGGAAATAAAGATTCTGTAATCACAAAATCTGGGAATGATTTTCAGAGAATGCTGCATGCCCAGTATCTTCCTTTTCCATACTGAACTCTTTTGTTATTGAGAACAGCAAAGTACCAGCTTAAAAACAAAATCACAATGAACAGTGGTAACAGCAACAATAAAAATAAATCTTCCTTGCCAATAAAAACTACGAGGGAATAATTTATTATTAAGGCCTTTTGGAAAACTCATTGACTGCAAGGGAATAGCTGACTCAAAGGGGCTGCTCCCATACACAGGAGGCAGGAGGAGCAGCGGTTACATCATGAAGGCAGGACCCACCCCACAGCTAACAAAGGTGAAAGCCAGCACACTCCACGTTCATGATCCCAGGTGGACTGACAGCAGGTATGCTGCCTTCCTATGGCTTCTCATGATGAGAAAGGTAAAAAATAAAGCTGTCTTGTTTAAGTCAGTAATATTTTCACTCTGCATTGATTTCTAACTGAAATTTTCACTTCCTTCTTCTGTGATCTTGGTCAAATTCCTTAACCATTGTGTGACACAGAAGCTCATCTGAAGATATGAGTACCTGCCATGGAGGTTTCTATAGTGATGAACTGGGATAATGTACCTTCGATTTTTAATACCGTAACAACCTAAAGCGAGGTTTCAGATATTAAAATGAGTTATCAAAATTTGGGGGGGGGGTTTACAATAATAAACATTTACCATAATATATTATTAAAATGATGCTGTACAAATAAATATGCTATACATAAAGTGAAAAGACAAACCAAAATAGGGAAAGTTTTTTTCAACAAATATGAAAAACTATGGGTTAGAATAGAAAATAAATAAAAAGTGCCTACTAATTAAAAGTGAAATTTAAAACACAATGGATAAATGAGACAATAAAAATAGGTTTATAATATTTTAATAAAAATTAATCCTGAGCAAATGTGTTAACATTAAAATTTTATTTAGCTGGGTTGTTGGCACATCAGTCTTTTCTTTAATATCTTGATTTAATAAATATCTTGTAATAAAAAACATTATTAGTTGGCAAGAAAAATAAATGTTTTTTTCCAAATATTAATACCCATAAACCTGGAGTTTGGTGAGGGCCTGTGTGGTAGGCCAAATGACACTACCCCACCCCAAAATGATTATGTCCTGAAGCTTGTGAATATGTTACTTTACAGGGTAAGAGGGACTTTGCAGATGTGATTAAATTGGGAATTTTGAGATGGAGAGATTATTCTACATTATGTGTGCGCCCAAGCAAATGACAAGTGTCCTCATAAGAGGGAGGCAGGAGGATCAGAGTTGAAGACAGAAGATGTAAGGAGGAAAGCAGAGTAGAGAGGAGAGACTATGCTATGCCCCTGGCACTGAAGATGTAGGAAGAGGCCATGAGCTGAGGCTGGAAAAAGGCGAGGAAATGGATATTCCCGTAGAGCCTCAAGAAGAAACCAGCCCTTCTGACACCATGACATTAGCTCAAAAAACCTGATTTGGGATTTCTGACCTCTAGAACGATCATATAATAAATTCATCTAGTTTTAAGCCATCAAGTTTATGCTAATTCGCAGCAGAAATAAAACCTAATTCAGCCTCCTTCTTGAATTTGCACAGCATGTACTTTATTTTCTAGAGTCATATACTCTGATTTGGAGGCAACCGGTATGTACGCTCATCCTTCCTTCTTTCTTTTTTTTTTTTCCTTTTTGTCTTTTTTCGTGACCGGCAACGGATCGCAACCCTCAGTGTTGCACCCGTACCAGACCGGGACGGGCAACGGGATCGCAACCCTAGGTGCTGCGCCCACACCTCTCTCAGCCAGTGAGCGGCTGGTCTGTATGTGGGATCCAAACCCTCGGCGGGAGCGCCGCCACGCTCCCAAGCGTTGCACTGTAGCAGTGCACCACCGGGCCGGCCCGATCCTTCCTTCTTTCTATAAGTCATAACTGTAAATGCATTTCAAAGCTCTTCAGGATAAAGTATGTATCATACATTTTTTGGAATATTTTCTCCCAAACATAACAGAAGAATGAAAATGAGGATGATAATTGGAGATATTTCATTGATGGACTTTTACATTCTACTTTAAACATATTCCTTGGCAGCATTTATCTCCAAGAATCATTTTCTCAGACAGTGAGAGAGTGGACATCACCTGAAACCCACACAAAAAATGTCAGTGATCAGCTAAGAGTCTCACAGCTAATTTTCTTTGTCTTAATAAATGATATAATAGTATGGCTTGATACTTAGGCCTTTTGCAAGGAAAATAATAAATTCTATCGGCCTCTTTTCAGCATATCAGGTCTGGTACAAGAGGGTAGAAGGAGAGGGCAGCACTGAAGGGATGGCACAGAGGTCCTAGGACGGTGAAGCCTAAGGTGCTCCTAGATCCACACTTGTCAAGAAGTTCTCATGGGCACAGATGGCAAAAATACCAGACACTATGCAGCAGCATAGAGTAAGTATTTGGAGGAGACATGGCTCCAAATACTTTTCTTCTGAGGCTATAAGCAGGTGGGGCCTGATGCTATTTTCAGAATATCAGGAAGAAAGAGCAAATAATAACAAAACAAATGAACACCATCATCACAACCAAAAAAACAAAACAAAAACAAAAAAACCTAACTAACATACATGCAACACAAATTTCTGCTGGACTTAGCTAGTTGTCTCATAAACGCAGAAAAGCTATGCTGCAGAGTGAGTCCACTGTGTTAAAATGTTCTCATCTTCTCCACACCATCTCTGCAGCACATGTTTTCCCCTAGTCTTCCACTTCTTAAAGGTCACTTCCACCCACTCCATCACCCAACACTAAGAAAAGAATGATCACAAACCTCTTTCCCCATCCATCAAGTCAACATCCTTTCTCTGCTGTCTCTTTGTCACCTTTCCTTGTAGACAAAGCCTGGCTTCGAGCTCTCACCCTCTCTTGAGAAAATTATTCCATGTGAATCTTAACATGACAGTATTTTACACAGCATAACAAAGTCCTCTGTTAATGTTATGGGTAGATATGTGAAGCAGTTCTGCCCTAAAGTAGCCGCACTCAGTCACACAACAGCACGGTCATCACATCTCTGAATGACAACCGAAGAAATATTCTTCCTATTTCTATCAAGTTCAGAGTTCCTACGTATAAGTACACAGTGAGAAGTATAAAGAGAAAAGAGAAAATGTATTGGCAAAAGGGAAAGACATTTCCAATGAGTAATGAAGACTAAACTATACTGAATTGCCTGAATTGCTTTTCATTTTGATAGAAAATAAGCATATGTTGGAGAGTTATACAATCATACAATCACATGTTCTTTGTGCAAATGCACTTTGCTCCGCCTACTATTCTTTGCCAATAGAAGAAAACTTGAAGGTAAAAGCATAGTAAGCCTGTCTTTTACACGGACAAATAAGTGAATAGAGAGAATCAACCTGAATGAAAAGAAAATTATGTTCGCAAATAAGATGTCTTTTATATTTTTATCATAAATGCAATCCTATTTTTAAAAGTATATATTAGTCTACTTTGTAAACACTTTCTAACCTTAGACACAAATATTTAAAGATTCCTCACACTACAAAGATATTGATTTATCTTTAACTCTATTAAAAAACTTTTTCTTACTCATATGGGGAAGATATACGATTTTGAGTCTGGAACACAATTCCTCACGTGTGGCTGTTTTATAATAACATTTGGCCTCCAGCAAGTAGAGAAAAAAAAACACTCAGGAGCAAAATATACTTTAATTAACTGCAAACCCTTCTCAGGGCCATATTTAAACACTTGCACTTCATTGCAAGACAGAGGAAAGATAATTAATAAAAGAGTCTCTCTAGAAAAGAAATTAGTCAGAAATGATTCTTTGTTAAAACGTCTGGCACTGACGACATCCAGTGTGACAGGAGCTGGCTTTCTCCATCTGCTGTGAGTCTCAAACTCCTCTCCCAGGACACCATTTTGAGATTGTCATACTCCTTCCTTCCAAGCAAGAAAGCAATAATCAACAACTCCATTGAGTAAATGGAAGTGTGAATAGCTTCAGATATGCATGAATGACTGGGTAAAATAATTCTTTGCACCTGCTCCTTTTTTCTTTTTTGTGTTTCATAATTTGAATTCGAAGCTTCTAAAGGGAGCATATTCACCCAGTGATTGCTACATTGGATTTCAAAAGTCCTTTCTATTTCATTATAAGTGCCTTTTTTCTTTTTTGTGTTTCATAATTTGAATTCGAAGCTTCTAAAGGAAGCATATTCACCCAGTGATTGCTACATTGGATTTCAAAAGTCCTTTCTATTTCATTATAAGTGAAAAAGGGTGTTCACTCCTAATGATTAACTCATTAATTTAGCTGCCTATGAAGGTAAATCCTGTTGCTGTATTAATGAATTATTGCTTATCAGGAGGGATAACATTCAAAGTCACACTAAATATAATTTGTCTTAATATCCAGGAACAATATAAAAGATAATGTTTTAGTTTGTCTGAATTGTTTTAATCTATTTTTTACTAAAGAATAGTTAATGCTTCTAAAGGAGATTGAAGGCCCATCTTTTCTCCCTAATACTATATTGTATAAACACACACACACACACACACACACACACACACACACACACTGCTATTTCCACATATCTCAAATATAATAATACGAAAGAAAGAACAGAAAACCAAATATAAACACATGGGTAAATTTAGTCCAAAAAAGAGTTTGAAGGGTTTCAAAAAATTAAAAATCCTACAGAGACCATAGGATAAAAAAGTTCCAAAAGCCCTCAGTGAATAAAATGGTCTTCATTCATGATTGTCACTACTAAAGGTGCTGAACTTAACTGGTGTAGACATTAATAAGAAAATTAGGACTTCTAAAAAGAGGGGAGTTTCAATTTTCGACATCTATTTTGACCTGATCGTGTGGTTGCACGGTAAAGGTACAATACACTACGAGCAGCGGCATCATGGTGCTGAGCTGTGAAATCATCACCAATGGAAGTGCACATTACTCAACATCTAATGGTGTTTTGCTGATGTAAATATTTTACCTAAGATCGCACCTTGTTTATTCATGAGAAATTTAAGTTGAATAAGAAGAGAAATGAGGAAAGTAGTGTAATAGGTGGTCTGCTATAGTCAACATGGTTTAAAACTTGTTATGGTTGGGGTACTTATGAGCAAGTTGAAGGAGACTTGGATGGGGTCTAACACTGGAATACATAATTTTAACTTTGGAGCTGGAGTAGTAATGGATGATGACTTGTTTAAAAGGTGTGATTATGGGAGTTAGAGGTTAAGAAAACCTAGACTGTTCAATGGGCAGGAGACGGTCAAATAACACTATATGGGAGTGTCCAGCGGAGATTCTCCATCGCTTCACTGGCTTTCCGTCGCTCTGTATTTCCTTGTTTCCATGTTTTTGGACAGTCTTGTATGTATTTTCTATGAAAATAGAGACGTTGTTTTTCTTAGTACTCAATCTTCAGCGTTTAGCAGAGTGCTCGGCACTTGCTTTGTGCTCAATAAATTATTGATTTAAAAAAAGAAAACAGAATAATTTTTAATCGGGAATGGATAACAACATATTGGCATTCCAATAAGTGCATGAGAAATAAAAAGACATAGAGAAAACAGATCTAGGAGATATAGAACATATAAGCAGATTGAGATCTGTGAAAAAATTAGAACTCTAAAACAGTTTCTGCCCCCAAACTCTCCACATCCAGCTGGTTTTATGGGTGAATTCTTGCAAATTAAGTGGAATAGATAACTCCCATGCTGATTATACAGTTCAGAAGGACACAGAAAAATATTACTTCTCAGTATATATATATATATATATATATATATATATATTGCAGTGCTATGCTGGAGAGGATGACATATAGAGAATATTTTACTTACAAATATCGATGCAATGGTGTAAATAAAATTTTAACATATATAATCCGATAAAACATCACGTGCGTAATACACCCAAACAAATAGGATTTATTTTGGCAATGTAGGGATGGTTCAGAACCGAAAATTAACTAAATATATTTTGTAATGT
This sequence comes from Galeopterus variegatus, assembly GCF_000696425.1. NCBI lineage: Eukaryota > Metazoa > Chordata > Mammalia > Dermoptera > Cynocephalidae > Galeopterus > Galeopterus variegatus. The sequence goes on along the minus strand of NW_007727201.1, from coordinate 76,456 downwards.
TAACCAGTTAAAGTAAGAAATGTATACATTTTTTTAAAGATGCCAAAAAAAGCATCCCTGGCAAAGTAATCCACTAAAATGGGAGTAGAGGAATGCTTTCCTACCATGATGAAAGTGTCGACCAAAGTGGAGAAAGCTTAATGGGGAGGCATGAAAAGCCATGCTAAATGAGGGAGGGAGACAAAGCTTTCCTTATCCTTTAAAGAAATGTAGTGGTGTTCTAGAGCTTTTAGCTGATTCAAAGAGACAGATAAATAATATAAAAGAAACATATTTTAAGCAATGAAAAACTAGTATCATATGATAAATCTGAAATAATTCAGTAAGTTTCCTACCTATAAATTAATCTAAATCAATAGCTTCCTGATATATAATAAAAAATAGGTCAAAGGAGAAGATTCCATTTCTAGAATAAATGCAATGTAAGTGAAAATAAACTTAGCAACACATATGTTCAATGTACATAATCATGAAAATGTGCAGGGAGTGAAAGTATTGCATAAATGAGTAAACATGTCTTTGTTTGAATGATGAACTATTTTAAGCATGTTTCCTTAAATTTAAATCGCTGTCAATGAAAATTACATAATTAAAAATAGTTGAATGCCTTATTAATTTTAAAGAATAAATACAAGCAGGTAATTAGAAAAAATAAAGTATAGTATGAGGCATTTTGTTCTACCTGTATAAAAACATTAAAAACTTTTAATAATGAAAATAAACAAGTAATGAAACACAATTATATAGACAAGCCATAGATTAAATAGCAAAAAAAAGCAGATTCAAAAGTATACAATTTTGTGTCTCATAATAGTTCAATTTTATATCAGTGAAAACATAAAAATGATGCTGGGACCACTGACCCATTTTTAGTAACTACCACAAAATAAACTCCATATAGCAGCAAGTGATAAAATATGATGATACGATATGTTAGAATAATAATAATTATGTTAGAAGCAGTTGTGAGCATAAACACAAGTGATCTTAGATTAAAACAAAGTGTCTTTCTGGTTATTTAATAAGCATAGATGAACTAATATTGATATATTTCAATATTTCAAACATAGTATTGGTAACTTAATAATATAAAACACTTGCTAAAATTTGCAAGAAATTTAGTTAGACTGGTGTTATTCTTGGAAAAATATTAGTCAAGCATGTAAAAGACAAATGATAAATTGACTCACATGCAAGGAAATATTGCTAACCAATTAAAAAGAATAACACCCATATAGAAAACAAGGGGAGGACAATTTGCAGAAGAAAATGTCCAATGGTCTATTAACATATGAAATGGCATTCAGAGCAACTATTCATCAAATAAGTGATCACAGAAGACACACGTTTTAATGTATTATGTCAGCAACCTGTTGGTGATGAAGGTTTAGGGAAGAAAACAAACATCATAGTCATGACAGAATGATGGTGAATCAGGAAAACAAGAAAGATAATTGTATCATGTTTATCAATGTAATGTGAACACATAGTTTGTTAAAACTTTTTTTTGAATGGAAAAAAGTTGACCAAACATAGACTTTATACTCTTATGTTGAAGTGCATTATTAACACAAATGCATAGTGAACTGCCTGGAAAAATGCCCTGTAAATTATCATCATCTATTATTCATTGGAGGTATAAATTTAAGGATTTGTTTTGTTTTAATTTTTTGTCGAACTTATATTATTTGAACTCTTTTACTCCAATAATTATTTTTCCAATTGGACTTTTTAAAAAAATTATTTATTTTTATTGGTTATGGATATTCATGTGATACAAAGCTGATCGTCATGCCTCATGCCCATGGTGTGAGGGCTAGATTCATACTGGCAGCACACCCATTACCACAAATTGCATTTGTACCCCATGTCCCCCACCCAATTACCTCCAACCTCCCTCTCCTTCCCCCTTACCCCCCAACTCCACTTTGTATCCCTAGGTATGTTCTCTCCTTCTGCACGTCCACCACACTACTGTGGTCTTTCTTTCCTGCCTTCTTTCTCTCTTAGCTCCCACATATGAGTGAACACATGCGGTATTTATCCCTCTGTGCTGTGCTTATTTCATTCAATGTAAGTTTCTTGAGGCTCATCCATGTCGCTGCAAATGGGAGAATTTCATTCCTTTCTATGGCAGAGTAGAATTCCATGCTATATATATACCACAGTTTCCTTATCCTATCATCCATCAATGGACATTTAGGTTGGATCCATTCTAATAATTTTTATTGAGATAGGATACATTCAAAATTTCTATTTCTGTTTTAATTTAGATTCACATATGCATAGTATTTTAATATATAATATTAAATGAAGATTTGTCATAAATGTATATTGATTGGATGTTGATTGATTTTCATATTGTCCTAAACATGATTGTATTTAATATAGTAATTTTCACCCTATATAAAGTGACCTTTTTTGTTTCTTTCTTGCTCAGTTTTGGCATTGAATTGCATATGAATTGTATTATATTCAGTGGTGAGAGGCAAGTGAAATAACTATATATAAGCAGAAAATTTTGAATTTTAGCTTTTATGTTTTTCCTAAATGTCAAAAAGAATTTTGATTGCATATTACAACTACCAATTAAGTGTTTTCTGCACAAGCTTTTCTGTACCAGTTTGCAGAAGAAGTTTCATAAAATCTTCACCAATGTGGTTTGGAGTAAGTGTTAGCTCTCTTATTATAGGCATTTCGTAGGACAGAGATGTTAGGTTACTACCTAAGCAGTGTAGTAACCATGGAGCTGGGGTTTGGATTCAGGCACATCTGACCCCACAAGTACTGCTAATGCTACATAATATTCATAATGCGAAGCAGTGAACGGGATTACTTATCATTTCCTGTTAGAAGATGGAGAGGAAAAATATACTTGACGTCTCTTAACTACTCAAACAAAAGCCAAAATGAAGCACTTGGGCTTATATTGACAGGATTTAAAGCATTCTTCAAGGGATAATTTATAAATCTTTCCAGTGTCTTGCAATTTGGGATTTTAACTAAAAGGCGAGATACTAAAGATTATTACGTAAAAGCAAGATAATACTCTAAAATTGTTTATATCAGCAGTATAAAAATAAGGAAAACATGTAAACTATAAAGTTAAATCCTCAAAAGAACACCATACAAATGTCACAACATAATATGTAATAAATTTCTAAGTATATTGGAATTAAAGAAGAAAATGTTGCCTTTAATGTGATTAAAGATTTACTTACAGAGCTACTACTCATATATACAAGAAATGAAAGTCTGAATTTGGGAATCAGAGAGATATGAATTGGGATATAAGTCAAGCACTTATATCTTTCAACCTTGTAAAATTTACTAATCAATATCCCTTCTTTAAAAAAAAAAAAAGGATTCAAGAATAAAATTACCTGAATGTCTACCGCTCCAGATATTGGTATACTGTGGTAGATGACATCGTTGCTCACAGTTCTTCATTTTCTTGTCATGTAACTTTGAAGCACCTCCTGCAAAAGTAAAGCTTGGACATGTGATTTTCTCGGACCAATGAAATATTAAGAGATGTAGCATGAACAAAACAGTAGATTTAATTAAGTTTGTATTATTTTGCTTTCCGTCTTGCACTTCTACTCTCTGCTATGAGACGAACATGCCCTAGAGAGTCACTAGTCCAAGTATCATGCGGATAGAGAGGGAGCAGATCTGAGTACAACCCACAGTTGGTAGGCAAGCATAGCCAAGCTCAGACAAGATCAACCAAACTCCAGCCAGTGGAGACCTGTGAGTTAAAAATAAATGTTGATATAAACCACTAATGTTGTGTGGTTGTTACCCAGTAATAACTAATACGTCAACTCTTGACCTTTTTTAACTATCCCATCATCTATATTACTAGATGTGTGCCCATACAAATACACAAACAGAAAAATATGCAAATGTATAATTAATAATCTTATTGTGGGCAATTT
>NW_007727201.1:68996-71726 GCF_000696425.1 Galeopterus variegatus | reverse complement strand
TTTCTTTATTCACGTATGTGAATACACTCTAGGATTGTAAAGTAAATCATTTTTTCTTTAGTATTTGGTCTTTTTGTTAGAAGGTTCAGTGTAAAGATTCCGATAATATTCATTCTTGTGTACGCTAGTGTGTCATTTCTGCATTGTTCCCACAAACTATAGCAATTTGAGATAAATAAGATTGCAACCCAATTTTTTTATACTTACACATGAAGAATGCAGTTTATGTTTTGGATGAGAAGGCAAATATGTGGTATAGATGTCAAAGAAACCAGCAGAAAATGTAACTCAGAGAGCCTCTCTACAAACAAGTTAAGCAAAATAAGTGAATTTGCTACTGGCATATTGTACTAAATTGTCACCTTACCTATTAGTGTGTCAGCTTTTTTCTTTGCAAAACTGGATAATAAGATGACTTAAGTACTCTCAGACTTCACTTAATGTGTATATTGTCTTTTCTGCAGTTATTACTTTCCAGTAACTCTTAATTGATTTCTACCTATCACTGACATAAAAACATGCCAGCAGATGTATACCAACAAAGACTACCTTACATTTGAATGTTTTCTTTGAATAGTTCTAAAACTTTATCAAAAATCAGAGGAAATTTGGACTAAATGTTTGGGTTAAGGGGTCCAGTAAAATAATCTCTTTCTTTCCATATTGAGTTCACAACAAATTGAAAGACTAGGATATGAATGCAATGAATGGAAACAAAAATCAGCCTTAATTGGCAAAACTGGTGAGCAGGATGTTTGATTCCAAGGTTATTCAGTTTTTACCCACTTGGAAAAATAGCTGATATATCCACTCAGGGGCACATAAATTACTGCTCTACTGAGGAGAGCAGAAGAAAATGCGCATCCAGATCATCGACTGAGAAGGAAAGGGGGGTTAGGAAAAGAAAATGCTAGCCTGTTTACTCTCTTTTTTACATTTTACCTATCAGATGAATTGTCCTTTGTAGTGGTAGGAAAAAAAGAGGGAGGGGAGACTTAACTGGGGTTTAGAGGAAGTGCCTTCATGGAAACTTTACACCATGTACAAGATGTTCTCCTCTAGTCATGGGTGTCTTCATGTACTAATTCGCACATTCAGCCCTTAAACAAGCATCTTCTGCATCTTTACGATAACCATGTTGCACTGATAACAATGATGAGTAATACAGTCCCTTCCTTCAAGGAACTTAAGTTCTGAAGAGGAATATGAACAACTCAATGTAATAGATTGTGATGAATGCTGTAATTAAGTTCACCTCAGGATACTGTGTAAGTCCTGGGAATATGCAGCAGAAAAAAAATAAATTGCATTCAAAATAAATTTCTGTGGAGAATCATGTTCATGTGTCAATAGATTGGAGGCACCTAGTCCTGCTCTAGTAAATCCAGAAATTTTGATATAGTTTGATTTTGAAATATAATACAGGAAATGTAAGAGATAAATCAAACTGAGTTCATAACAGTCCTTCTATTTCTAATGAAGGAAGTAACATGTTATCCTATAAACAATGGTGGTACCTTAAATAATTTCAGCCCAGTACACAACATTATTCAACTTGTGTTCTTAGAAATGTCATGCTGACATTAAGACATTTAAATAGGAGGCTGGCCTAGCAATTCAAGTAAAAACTCATAAAGAACTTGGGCCGGCCCAGTGGCACCCTGGATAAGTGCGCCGCTTGGGAAGCGCGGCGGCGCTCCCGCCCGAGGGTTTGGATCCCACNTAATGAAGGAAGTAACATGTTATCCTATAAACAATGGTGGTACCTTAAATAATTTCAGCCCTGTACACAACATTATTCAACTTGTGTTCTTAGAAATGTCATGCTGACATTAATACATTTAAATAGGAGGCTGGCCTAGCAATTCAAGTAAAAACTCATAAAGAACCAACCTACATAGTAGAAGGGGAAATGAAAAAGGGGCTACATGTAGTTAACATGTACTTATATTATGCCCAAGTACTTTTTAAAATTTTTAGTTTTATATTTGTTTATTAGGGCACCATCCTTTGCTGATTCTCTGTAATATAGGGTGGACTTGCCAATAAAGGAAACTTTCTTCTTGGTATAGGATGGCCACAAGTACTTGTATTGTCCAGTCATTGAAATCAGTCCCCTTGGCAACTGTAACCGGTCATCTGTATGAGCATATGTTCTGGGAGGGGCAATTAGTGTCTTTACCATCGACATAAGAATATTGAAATAGAGGAGAAACGACAGGAAACTTGAGTCCTGAAGAATGAGGTGAATAAGGAATCTTGTGTTACTAAGTATTAATGCACACAGAATATTTTATAAACAGACATAATCTAAGCATATAAACATATAGGTCAATAATAGAATAAGAAGGGTGGTAATATATTCTCCATACAGCTGGACCTTGCCAAAATGGCACCAAATGCAAAATAGAATAAATAATAATAAAAATATCAATAAATCATTCAAATTGAAATATTAAAAATAAAATACATCACAGGAAATAATAAAAATAATATTAGAGTCAAGCATAAGTTCATATCATTGCAACACTTAAAAAATCTCTTAAAATCTAATCATAAGAAATGAAAATCTCGACAAGAAAATGTGGGCATGACCAGAAGCCATAATTCATTCACAAAGAAGAAATTTTCAAAATAAGACAAAAAAATTAAAAAATAACTCTGTCATTAATAATAAAAAATGACTCATAAATATAAAAATAATCAAGACATGTGATGCCTATGAAATAG
>NW_007727201.1:57427-68107 GCF_000696425.1 Galeopterus variegatus | reverse complement strand
AGTTGCATTATTCAACTTAAAATGTAGTCAAAGGAAATTGGGTTTGGTGGATACTAAGTTTGGGGGTCATTATTTTTCATTCATTAGCTCTTCTTTGTTTCATGCTGGCTGACTATTTGATGAGGCTACTTCAGATTTCAAAAGAAAAAAAAGACATGCTCAGAGGGCTCTGGTTGATGAGGGTGTGTTGAAATGATACCTGGAGAAGGAATGAGAGACACAGTACCAACTCAGCAGCTGCACACCCAGGTCTTGTGAAAATACAATCATGTGTTGCTCAGTGGCAGGGATATGTTCTGAAAAATGTGTAGTAAGGCTATTTTGTCATTGTGCGAACAACCCAGAGTGTACTTACACAGACCCAAATGGTCTAGCTTACTACACACCAAGGCTCTACAGTGTAGCCTATGACTCCTAGGCTACAAACCTGTACAACATGTTTCTGTACACCGAATAGTGCAGGCAATTGTAACACAATGGTATTTTTGTATCTAAACATACATAAACATAGAAAAGGTACAGTAAAAACACTGTATAAAAGATTAAAAATAAAAAAGATACATCTGTATAGAGCATTGACCATAAATAGAGCTTGCAGAACTGGAAGTTGCTTTGGGCAAGTCAGTGACTGGTGAATGAATGTGAAAGCCTATGACATTTCTGTACATTCCTGTAGACTTTATAAACACTGTACACTTAAGCTACACTAAGTTTATACATAAAAAAAAATATTTGTGCTACAATGTTATAACTGCTACTATGCCACTAGGTGACCGGAATTTTTCACTTTCATTATAATCTTCAGGGACCACCATTGTATATGTGGTCTTTGACTGAAAAGTCACGTGGCGCATGACTATAAGTCCTTAAATGGATACAGCAGTAGCTAAAATTGCCTGGTGGCCTTAATGTGATTGTAATAATTTTACTTCTGATGTGCACATTTATTACTTCTCAGTGTAGAAATTTGCCATTCTCAAATTCTCTCTCTGACGTAATTGAGTGTCTTTTTAAATCTTTTCTGTCTCATACATTGTTCTCAAGAGCACTTCTGTTTGTGCGACTTAGATTTTGCCTACCCTACTACACATGGTTTTGTTTGTTTGTTTATTTACTTGTTTGTTTTCTCTCTACCTTATATTCAATCTCCGCTGGAGAGTGAATCTGGCTGGATGACAGTCATCTCCCTATTTGTCAGATAACTTGTTCTCTGGTCAAGTGTAGAATAGACAAAAAGCTTGATGAGTTAGGTTCAAGGAGCCACAATTCAGTGATTTGTTAGGTAATTGTTAACTTATTGGTATAAGGATAACAAGAGATGGATAACGAGCATCTCAGTGGATAGTGGTGCTATTGATGTATATAAGGATTATAAAGGACAGACAATGTCAATTCAATTTTCAATTCCAAAACTCATTCAATTTTCAATTTTGAAGGCTACTATTTTCATGACTAATGGTTGTGTTTATATTCAAACTTAAAAATTTATTTATATTTTACAGATATATTTGATGAATTATAGTCTATGTTCAACATCAAATGAAAAAATCGAGAAGAGTATAAATGACCAAATCCACCTCTGGAACAAATCTTTGATTGAGCAATTGATGAAAAAATTAAAAGTTGCTTTTCGGAGACATATCATGAAAGTGCCATGCTCTGTGTGGCAAGAGGCTCAAAGAATTATATGTGGGGATGGAAACTTACAAAATAATAGCACAACACTCATCTTATCTCACATCAGTAAAGCACTCACACAGTCCTGGAGTGGCATGATAAATAAAATTGTGTGGCAAGAGGCTCAAAGAATTATATGTGGGGATGGAAACTTACAAAATAATAGCACAACTCTCATCTTATCTCACATCAGTAAAGCACTCACACAGTCCTGGAGTGGCATGATAAATAAAATCACCTGAATTATTTTTTTTTAAAATACTATAGGTAGAACTTGTTATTCGGAAACACTTCTGACAAGAATCATTGGAAGCAAAGAAAAACAACTGTGGCAGAATGAATACTTACAATGTCCACTTAAGCACTGTGGTACTCAGATGTCTGTGATAACCCCCCCACGATCCCTGAATCCTAGTATCCACACCCTCATGTAACTATCCCCTCCTTGAATGTGGTGTGGAAATAACAAAGGCCAATCAAATGCAAAAAGCAAAAGCCATTTATTCTGAGCTTGCTATAAGTAGGGAGTCAGCCACCTTTATCTGCATTTGGGCAGAGATTCAAACGGAGGAGAAAGAGGGGAAGAGCTTTAAGATAAAAAAAAGAAAGACCTCAGCTGTGCCATGATTGGAGGCTTCTGCATGGGGGAGCTGTAGATGGGCTAACTAGAAGTGAGGCATCCTACAAGATGGGTTAGGGGTATGGATTTGGTTCTCTATGGTTGGTCCTAATTTGGAAGGGGGGACAAAATTTAGGGAAGCTGTCAGTTACTAATCAAATCCTGGCCATTTTGAGCCAATTGTTACAGAAATTATAGTTTAACTTCCTGGATAGTCGGAATATAGGCAAGCTACAGCCAGGAGCCAGTCTCATACTCTTAAAGAGGAAGAAGACAAAATCACCTGTGATTTTACCCACATCCATGCTTCAGGAAGTGGCATCACTACAAAATATACATATGGCTGTAGACGTAGATCAATATATAGATATAAACAACCTCATAGGCGAATAAGAGAATAAACAACTTTATGCTAGTAAATTTGATAAGTTAAATCAATGGTTCTCAACTAGGGGTAATTTGCCCCCACCCCATCCCTCACCTCAGTACATAGGCGAATAAGAGAATAAACAACTTTATGCTAGTAAATTTGGTAAGTTAAATCAATGGTTCTCAACTAGGGGTAATTTGCCCCCACCCCATCCCTCACCTCAGTAAAAAATGGAGATGGTGTCCGCTGAGTGTGGGATGCTCGATGAATACATAAAGTTGATACATTTCTTGAACAATATTAACTACCAAAATTACTCAAGAAACAAAAGTAATGTAAATTAAATATATGGTTTGATGGTATGTGAATTATATCCCAATTTAGCTGTTCAAAAACCATCTGTAGAATCTTTAAACATCTACTTGAAATAAGTGAGTTTCATAAATTTACCAGATACAAGAACAACAACAAAATCAACATATTTGACTGTATTAGTTATATAGTCACATATTCAAATTAAAAACATCATGTGCAACAGCATAAAATATAAAATGGAGATCAATTTAAAAAAAGGTTGTAAAGGTCTATATATTGAAATATACAAAACATTGATGAGAAATAAAGTCTAAATAAATGGATTGAAATAATGGGTTTATTACTTTCAAGGCTCTTTACTATTAAAATATAAATTCTCTCCAAATTGAAGTATACATTTAATGTAATCTTAATCAAAATTCCGTAAGTTTTTTTGGAGAAATTGAGAAACTGATTCTAAAAGTCACATGGCAATGCAAAAGTTCTAGGAGCCAAAATAGCTTTGAAAATGCAGAACAAATTTTGAAGAATTGCACTACCTGACACAGAGTTTATTACTGAGCTGTGGGTCAGGAGGGTGTGGTAGTGTTGTATTAGTGAATCACATATAAACATATTAGTGAACCAGAATAGAAAGTATAGAAATAGACTCACACATATATGTCCATTGATTTTTAATAAAGGTGCAGAGGCAATTCAGTCAAGAAAAAATCAGTCTTTTCAGCAAATGATGCTAGAACAACTGGATTTCTGCATGCAAAAAAATAAAATGTAATCTGCACCTTACACCATATACAAAATAAACTAAATTCACAGACTTCAATGTAACTTGAAAAAATTTCAGTTAGGAAGAAAAAATAAGTTCAAAGGATCTAGTGAACAATATGGAGTCTATAGTTAATAATACATTGTATTCTTGAAAAATGCTAACAGAGTAAATGCAAAGTGATAATTATGTGAGATAATGCATGTGTTATTTAGCTAAATTTAGTCTTTTTACAATGTATATATACTTCGAAATATCATTTTGTACATAGTAAATATGTACAATTATGTCTGTCAATTTCAAAAATATAAAAATAAATAAATTACAAAACTTGCAGAAAAAGAAAAGAATAAACCTCTGTGAGCTTGGATTAGGCAAACATTTCTTAGGGATGACAACAAAAGTATGAGCTGCTAAAAAAAGAAAAATTTTACTGCATTAAAATTTAAAAAGTCCTGTTCTTCTAAAGATGCTACTAAGAGAATGAATAGGATTGTAAACAGCTTTACTAAGATATAATTTATACACCATAAAATTCACCAATTTAAATTCTACAATTCATTGGTCCTTATTATTATATTCACAATTCATGATTTCTGCAACCATGACCACATGCTGTTAGAGAATTGTAAAAGATTGGCATTCAGAATGTATGAAAATCTCTCCAAACTCAATAACAAGAAAACAAACAATAAAACAATAAAAATTTTTCTCTTCACAAAAGAAAACATATTAGTTTGACAGAGATTTCTTAAGTAGGTAATCGAAGATATAAATTATGTAATCAAAAATTGGCTTAATAAAAATTAAAATCTTTTTCATTCCAAAGGACACTTTCAAGACAGGAAAGTGAAAAGACCACCTCAAGTGAAAAGACCACTTACAGACAGGAAGAAACATTTCTGATAAAGTGTATGAATCCAAACTGCATAAAGAACTATCACAAATTGATAACAGAAAAACAAACAACCAAGTTAAGGCTGGTAAAATACTTAAACACCTCAGACAAGATGAGATGTAGATGGTAAATAAGTCCCTGGAATAATAGTCATCATCACTATTCATTAGAAACGTGTAAATTAGAACCACTTGGAAAACAGTCAGATAGTTTATTAATAATTAAACATATATGCCTATGCATATATACCCTCAGATGTTTACCCAAGAGAAAGAACTACATAGGCCCATACAAAAGCATGCATGTAAGCGTTTAAAGAAGCTTTATCTACAATAGTCAAAAATTTGAAACAAGTCAAATGTTCATCAGCAGAGAAATGGATTAACCAATTTTAGTACATAATATATTGGAATGCTTCTCAATAATAAAAACTAACACACAATAAATACAAAAACAAAGATGAGTGTCCAGTAATTACAGAGTGAAGAAACCACACAAAAAACAGACATTCTGTATGACTCCATTATTTAAATTACTAAGAAATGCAAGTGAATTCATAATAACAGTGAGAAGACCAGTGGTTTCCTAGTGTTAAAAGAAAAACTTCAGACAAATTAATGTAGCTTTTATTAAATAAACGTAGAATTTATCTAAGCAAAGAACAATTTATGAATTGGGAAGCCCTCAGAACAAGCAGAGGTTCAGAGAACTTCGCCCAGCAAGTGGGCAGGCAGTATTTGTAGACAGAAAAAGAAAGGGATATCCAGAAACAGCTTGATTGGTCACCGATTGGCATTTGCCTTATATGGACATGGTTTGATTAGTTGGCAGCCTATGATTAGCTGAAGCTCAGCTAATTGTTATAAGAATATACTTTAAACTTAGATTGCAGTTTGCTTATATGCTAGCTTACGTTGCAATTTGCTGAGTAGGAATTCACAGTACAGAGGCAGATTTAGGTCAAATTTAATTTAATTTTACTCTAGAGATGACTGAAATGAGAGAATGACAGGAATAATTACAAAGGGGCAAATGAAACTTTTGGGGTCAACTGATGTGTTCATTATCTTGTTTTTGGTAACATTTTGTTGTGTATCCATGTGTCAACACTTGCCAAACTGCAGTAAAGTGTATGTCAATTCTACCTCGATAAAGCTCTTTAAGTAAAAAATGGTAGAAAGTTAGTATTGTTATTTATAATACTTAAAAAACATTTTACTGAACAATAATAGGAATGAATTTCACATAACATTGAATAAGTTTTCACTTATATGTTTAAAAACAGGAAAAACAAATATATGGTGAAACAAATCTCAGCATTGTTTACCAGTAATTAAGTCATTGGGAGGATATTGATTAGAAAGGGCATGAGGTTGTCTTTTGGGATGCTGGACATATGTTTTCAACATTTAAGTGGTGATGCCATAATGTATAAATAAGTAAAAAGTGTTGAATTTTGCACTTAAGGTTTGTTCCTTTTACTGTATGTAACATATTTCAGTTAAAAATTAAAACATAATTACTTTTTCTTTGTTCCTTATTATAACTGTAACTCATGTCTTCTTGACCAAAGAAATAATTACAATAATAAGAATATATAGTTTAATATAGTGATGACATTAAGATCTCTTCAAAACTTAAATATTTTGCACATTTCACAAAATTTGGAAGATACATTAAATACTTTCAAGATAGAGACCAGGACTAAAGAAAAGTAATTTAAGAGAGTAAAGTTGTTTGGGTTTTTTTTTGTCTTACTATAGATCTTAGTGTAATATCTTGAAACTGTCAATTCTTTATGAATTCTTTGGAACTTATTATTTTATTCTCAAAGTGTTCAAGTACAGTATTTAATTTAGATTACCAGAATATTATTGGGTATATCTAATGATTTTAAAACCTGCGATATTTAGTGAAGTTGTTTATGGACATGAGATTACAGTGAAATAAACCACTGAAAAAGTATCCCTTGTTAAATTTGATATATTAAGCAATCTATACAGATGGCAAACCAAAACTTTTTCTTTATTCCAGTAAGGCTTTGTTCAACACCAATCTTTGTACATTTTTTTCCCATTTAGTTAAGGTCAGAGAGTTCACATTCATTGTCACTTTTATTTTTAACATTTGACTTTTCTTTTTCTTTCTCTTCTTCCTTTTGCTGCATTTGGCTAGAATTTCTATTGAAAAGTTTGAATAGAGTTGTAGAGGAATAGCAGGAAAATGGCTGAGATCTCATCACTTGTCAGATAAATCCCAGGGTGCCTCTGCTATATAACCAACATATTGATTTATTTCTTTACTCCTGGAAGTCTGTGACATTATTACACCATTTAAGCTCCAAAATGAAAAGTCTTTGCCTTCAAGGTGCACTGGTATTATATGTACATTTCAGTAGTATCCATGACTGACTACCACTTTGCAATGTGAAATATCATTCAACAAATAGCATCCCACAGGGAAATATTGGACAACCAGCTTATGTGGAACATATATAATGTGAATGTATTAATCACTTAGTATGCTTAATAACCAGTTTTCCTTTTTATTCCTCCTCCTTTCTCTTTCTATATATTTTTATGACACCAGATTAACTAACATCCACAAAACAAAAGAGAATAGCATTATTTTTTCATTCAATGTGAACATTATTTTTGAAATGAGTTTATCCCTATCATAATTTAATAAAGGAGATCCAGTAAACGTTTATTATGTATTGTGATTTTACTACTATCATATAAAGTTTTATACCTCTTATTGATTCAAAATCAATCAATAGCCGACAGTTTAAAAGAAAACTGAAATAAATTAATCTAACCGTATATTAAGTTGGCACATAAATGCATAGAAAAAGTAATTTATTGAAAAGACTTTGTAACAGCATTTTCATTGCAATCCTTTGTTGAATTCTAAAGATAAAAAAAAAGATTAAACTTCATTTGTTTTTCATTTTTATTGAGGTATAATCAGTATACCAAAAGACTGCACATAATTAGTTTATGTAATTTGTTGAGTTTGAACATATGCATATATTTGTGTTACCATCACCACAATCAACGTAGTAAACATAACCATTACCTCCAAAAGTTTCCTTGTGTCCCTTCTTGTTTGTTTGTTTGTTTTGGTAAGAACACAATGTAAAATCTACCCTCTTCCTTTGGTAAGTATCCAATACCTTATTGTTAGCAATAGACACTGTTTTATATAGCAAATCTCTGGAACTTACTTATTTAGTATAACTCTATCTTTATACTCATTGAACATCACCATCCCCTACTCCCTTACCCCATTCCCTGGTAATCATTCTTTTATTGTCTACTTATATACATTTCACTTTTTTAGAGGCCCTTATAAGAGGAATTATGCAGTATTTGTCCTTCTGTCACTCACTTATTTCACTTAGCATAATGTCTTTCAGGTCCATAAATGTCACAAATGGTAGGATTTTCTTATTTTTTAAGGCCAAATAATATTTCGCTGTTGTACATATCACATTTTCATTAATCGCTCATCTGTTGATGGATATCTAGGTTGCTTCCATATCTTGACTATTGTAAATACTGTTGCAGTGAATATGGGAAGTGTAGACATCTTCTTGAGATATTGATTTCAATTACTTTGGATATATACCAGAAATGAAATTGGTATATTATATGATAATTCTATTTTTTTTAACTTTTGAAGAACGTCCCTACTGTTTTCCATAGCAGCTGTACCATTTACATTCCCATCGACAGTATACAAGTGTTTCGATTTCTCTGCAATCTTGCCCACATTTTTTTTCCATAATGACTATCCTAACATGTATAAGGTGATATCTCATTGTGTTTTTTATATGCATTTTCCTGATGATTATTGATAACAGTATACAAGTGTTTCAATTTCTCTGCAATCTTGCCCACATTTTTTTTCCATAATGACTATCTTAACATGTATAAGGTGATATCTCATTGTGTTTTTTATATGCATTTTCCTGATGATTATTGATGTTGAGCATCTTTTTATATACTTGTTTGAATTTCTAAAATCTATAGGAAACTACTGCAAATCAATAAAAAAACTATTTTTTTAAAAAAATAGGCAAAGGACTTGAATCTAAAACTTTCAAATGCATTCAACAGACATTAAAATTATTTTTATAGTGAGTAACATAAAATTAATAATTACATTAATAATAAAAACACCAAGATTTTCTCTGTAAAAGGGAAAGACACTTGTATAAAATCAAGTAAGTTAAAACAAAAATTTATAATCTTAAACTTGAATTAGAAATTTCAGAATAAAATTATGAAGTCATAAAAAAATATATTTCCTAATTCTGTTCACTCAATACATTTAAAAGCAAATGATATGATACCAGTAGCAATGGGCATCCCTACTGTTTAAATTAAAGTCTCTATCCCAAAGGAATGGAAATCATCATGTTGAAGGGATACCTGCACTCTAATGTGCACCACAACTCTATTTACAATAGCCAAGTTATGGAACCAACCTAAATGTCCATTGACGGACTAGTGGGTAAGGAAAATGTAGTACATATATACAATAATCAGCTGTAAAAAAGAATGAAATTTTGCCATTCGCAGCAACATGGATGAGCTTGGAGAAAATTATGTTAAGTGAAATAAACTAGGCACAGAAAGAGAAATACCACATGTCCTTACTCATAAGGAGTTCAGAAACAAAGAAAGAAAGACCATAACCAAACACTGAACTTTCAGAAAGAGAGAACAGACCTATAGTTACTAGCAGTGGGAAAGGGGGTGGGGGGAAAGGGAGTAATTGGGTAAGGGACACAAAAAGCAATTAAGATTTATAATGATGAACATGCTAATAATATTGATTTGATCATCACATACTGATAATCAAGTCTATATCCCATAAATGTGTATAAATAAAAATAATAAAAATTTAAATAAAGATAATGCAATGGGAAAATGTCTCAATCTTTCTAACAAATCAATAGTATGTGTGTACATGTGTATGTAAAAGTATGATGTGCAGGATGAAATGATTTAGAATAAAAAGGGTTTAAGAAATGTGACAAATGACTACAACTTGTGTAACTTGTTTGAGTCCTAATTTGAAGAAATAATTGAAAATGTATTTTGAGACAACCAAGGACATTTGAAAATATACTGGTCATTTTATTTTATTAAGTTCTTTTAATGAATCCCTATTTTAACATCATTAATGTGTGATTATGAATATGGACAGTTTTAATGCCAGCAATTTTTCATTAAGTACGTTTTCATAAGGCAGACAATTATATAAGATGCACATACAATATTTTCATCTCAGCACTCTGTTATCTAAAATATTGGGAATAGCACATATTTCAAATAAGTTGAGGATTGAAGATATAACTTCGGCAAATGCATTTTATTTGCTAATTTATTGCCATTTAATACAGCTATTGTTATTTATGCTGTGTATTTACTTTTATGGATGCAAAATATCCAAGAATAAGATAAAAATAGTACAAAAATAAGCATTGTACATCTTTGTAAATACTACATGGTTCTACATATGTTATATATGTATGAAATATTTCTTCATTCACTCACATTTAATCACCTATTTAACAAATTTTTTTCAAATAGTACAATATATTATGTAAGTGGTTTAGAATATAAGAAAATCAGAAAGCAACCCAGTAAAAAAATTTTAAAAGGATTTTTAATTAAGTTACTTCTTTCAAGGCAAAAAATGTAGTTCAGTGCCTAAGGACTCTGAGAGATACTGCTTCTTAAAATATTCTTTGAAGAAGTATCATTTAAGCTGTGAAGAAGCCAGCTGGTGAAAGAAAGGATGAAAAAATTTCTGAGAAAGAGAAAGATATGTACAACACCTTGACTTAGTTTGGGTTAAAGTGAATAAAGAACAAGGGACATGGACTTG
This sequence comes from Galeopterus variegatus, assembly GCF_000696425.1. Classification (NCBI taxonomy): domain Eukaryota; kingdom Metazoa; phylum Chordata; class Mammalia; order Dermoptera; family Cynocephalidae; genus Galeopterus; species Galeopterus variegatus. The sequence continues at coordinate 57,561 of NW_007727201.1, read as the reverse complement.
GTTGTCCCTTTAGGAGGCAATTCAAGCCTAAGAAACAGAAATGAGTGGGCAGAGAAATGAGATAGAAAGACAAAAAGACAGTCGACATGTGTGTTAATGAGCCGGTATCCACTGTGGGCAACTGGGGTTCAATC
>NW_007727201.1:55214-56508 GCF_000696425.1 Galeopterus variegatus | reverse complement strand
TTTATTTATGAGTATCCTTGCTCTTTTAGTTGAGGGACACCTCCAGCTACGTTAACTGCCCTGAATTCCACGTTGTAAATGTGCAGCTAAGAAATGTTTTGCAGCTTCAACAAAATCATAGCAGGTAAAAGCCAAACCCATGCTTGAAGATGAACTAGCAGAAGAACAGAGAACTGTTAAGCACATTTGTGTTAGAATCAGTCAGGTAAAGGGCGTGCAGTGTTTGCATCTGTAAACTCCCCTGTATACACCCTACTCTGCACTACTCACTTCTACTCATGCTACTTAATAAGTCCACACTCTCCCAATCTCTTCAAAGTGATGATAATCTTAATAAATGAAAAGAAAAATAAAAGAGGGAGAGAGAGAGAAGTATTATTGAGACAAGTTATAGTCCTGATTGTTGCAGCTGGTCCTGAGACTATAACAATCATGTCCTTCCTGTATCTCCCATGGCCAACCATCTGCTGCTCTAGTCACTTGCTTGTGGGATGATCCAGACCTTTCTCAAGAGCAGGGCTGAGATTTGTTTAACTAACTGTTCATCTGCAGATATTGTGATTATTACCAGGTGAAGAGACACCAAGGCATGTCCTAGTATATCCCAAATCTCAGACTCTCTCCCCTGCCCCATTTTGAAGAAGCAGCTTTAATTCCTCATAATGTTCAATATTGATTTTCCTCACCACTGTGGTAATGCTTTTCTTTGCCTCTCAGTTTGCCAGCATGAGGACGCTGATGTATCTATGTGAAAATCATAGCGTTAAGCACAGCAGAACACTTACTGTGTCTCTTTGCAGAAACATTCATACTCAAGAACCAGCATCTACAATTCACCAAAGTGTAGGGGAAAAGGATGAGAAGAGCACATTTGCAATCAGTCAATAGCAGTGATGGTAAAAGGGGTCAATACCTCCTCCACTTTTGTTATCTGGTTCTGTATTTTTAGTTAAATGTGCATGGAACACTTCCCTGTAAGAGAAATTCCACTTTTATTATTTAGTGCCACTCAGGAGTTGAGCTGTAGCAAAGCATCAGTTCATGCTTTTGATCACACAAAAATTTTATGCTGACACACCTCTGAATTATTCTCATCTCTTATCAGACTATAGGGAATCAACCACAAAGCCGTAGATATCAGCAGGGGGAGAAACCTTAATACAAAGTACTAGGTATCATTGGTATGTCAGCTTTTCATGTGGTTTTCTTGTAAGTTCTGGACTTACCTAGGTCCTATTCCAAATGTGTCATTCCCGGGCTGGCCCGGTGGCACACTGCTACAGTGCGCCGCTTG
>NW_007727201.1:49452-54571 GCF_000696425.1 Galeopterus variegatus | reverse complement strand
CTATTCCAAATGTGTCATTCCCGGGCTGGCCCGGTGGCACACTGCTACAGTGCGCCGCTTGAGAGCATGACCGCGCTCCCGCCGAGGGTTCGGATCCCACATACAGACCAGTTCCCGCTCACTGGCTGAGCGAGGTGTGTGCGCAACACCGAGGGTTGCGATCCCGTTCCTGGTCCCGGTCCAGTACGGGCGCGACACTGAGGGTTGTGATCCGTTGCCAGACACGAAAAAAGACAAAAATAAATAAATAAATAAAATAAAATAAAACAAATGTGTCATTCCCACCCTAGAGTGATTACTGCCATTCCTTCCCAGCCTTCTGAGTTATTGGATATAACCACGCCCAGCAAATGATAGATGGGTCTAGATGCCCGGAGACCTATTGTTAGCTGCTTAGTCACTACTAAGACAACAAAGCATGACAGTGACTGTCTTTCACCACATGTAGTTCATCTGCCATAGAAGACATGGCCTTGCTCCAAAACTCTAAGGATCTTAACTGTGACTTTCTCACTGCAGCTGTCTAAGAGTCCCTACAGTATCTATCTATAATGTGGGTATCTCTAGAATGGTAAGATGATCAAGGTTTTTGTTTGTTTGTTGTTTTTGTTTATTTAATGACATCATGACAGAAATCATGAAAGTTAAAATAGCCCTTAGGCAAGATCATCAACGAGCACAGCTAGGATGACCAACTCTCCCACTGTGTCCAGGACTTGCCTGGTTTTAGCACTGAAAGTTCCATGGCCCAGGAAATCCTTCAGCCCCAGTCAAACAGGGACATCTGGTCACCCTAGGTTCAACTGTCCATTCCAAGAAAATAAAAATTGATTTTAACTTTTTTGATTGGAAAAAATGCATTTTCCAGATCAATAACTACATATCAATTGTGAAATATCAAGAGAGAGAGAGATACCTGATGCTGTTGGCTGCAATTAGAGCTACCACGTAGTTAAATATATGGCAGTCCTCTACCATATTCTACAGTAGTCATCTGGGTTATGCTGGAGTTGTGCAGGAGATACAAGCAGAGATATTATGAGAATTAACACACATACATTCTCTGAGTCTTCAAGTATTGCACTACTCTCTGAAATCCCACTCAGAAGGCAGTACTGCTTCTAAGTTAGCATGTTCCCCATGACCCTCATTGTGGAATACTGGGGTTGAAGTGTTTCTCTTTGCTCTTCCTACCAAAATGTCACCTACTGTAAAAGTTTGTGAACCAATGTGAATGCTTAGTCAGATTCTAGGTATATCTGCCTCAATTTTACTTGAGAATATGGGAAATAAACAGAAAATTAGATCTCATTAGACTCATTCTAAGATGTTCTTGGGCTAAGAATTCCTCGACCCCACTTATGAGTGAGGATATGTGATATTTCTCTTTCTCTACCAAGTGGGAGCTAAACAAACAAATAAGTAAGTAAAAGAAAGATGCAAAAATCACAATACTTTGTTGAACTTTTGAATGGAAGGAACAGATCTGAGGCTACCAGAACTGGGTAAGGGGAAGGGGGAGAGGGGTTAGAATGAAATTGGTAAGGGGCCACAAAAAATGATTACATTTTGCAATGATGAATATACTAATTATCCTGATCTCATCATCACATATTGCACACAGGTATGGATATTCAACACTGTACCTTACGGACATGTACAATCATGTTTCAATTAAAAAAAAAGAATTCCTCAATCTCTTGGGTTTGAGAAACTCTTACTACAACCAGTATGCATAAATGATATTTTAAGTCACCAACTGATAGTGTCAGATCCTATGTCCAAATTATTTTTAAAATTTTATATATTTCCCTGTACCCATTTAAGGGTTTGAGAAACTCTTACTACAACCAGTATGCATAAATGATATTTTAAGTCACCAACTGACAGTGTCAGATCCTATGTCCAAATTATTTTTAAAATTTTATATATTTCCCTGTACCCATTTAATCTGACAAACCGCCAGAATGAATGGGATATTTATTTCACAGGTTTGCATTTCAGGTTTCTCTTCAAGAAAAAACTTTCCTTCTTATCAATCAACAAACAAATGACTCTGAGAATTAACACAGGTATAGCAATATATGAAAGATCAATTATCCCACGCGGTAGACTACATCTTCTTTCTCTTTACCTGCTGTTGACCTTTTCTTGGTTATTCAAGTCAAGCATAAACCTATTCAGCTCCCATCTATCTCATCATTAGGAAAGCAATGCAGTGTCATTCACTGCCACAGACCCCTGCAGAATGAGGCACCTTGGCTTACAATTTGGCGTCTCTGCCCATTATCACATTACATTTGCCTTGCCTATGGCATTGAAGTGCCACCTCATGGCCTCTTCTTTTCAAAATCTTATCATCCTCAGTCATAGAGGGAGCTCTGCTCCATGGCATGTCCCACTGTCAATCATTACCCACAGAGGACAGCAAACACTGTGTTTCTCAAAGACACCAAGGGCCTCTTCACTGGTGCAATTTTTATTAGTAAGGGGAGCACCCTCTGGAATGTCCCAGAAAACACAGTCAGGTGGTGAGTTCTCTTGTCTCACCTAATATCTCAATTTAATATACCTACCTCTGAAGTAGGCAGATCCTCTGAGTCTTTTGTTTCCTTTTTCTATACTCAGACAAGGCAGTACTGACATCTCTACTTGACTTACTAAAGGTTATCCCAGCAATTAATTAAATTGGCTCCAGGTTTTTGTGCATAGATATTAAAATCTGATCCAAAAGAGTGTGCTCCCATGCTAATTAACTCTCCTTTACCCATCCTTATATTCCCTCCACACATCCAGATCCACACCTGCATGCTCCCATCATGACAGACTCTGTGGCTCTTCCAGTGTGTACTCATCCTCTTTTCGCAGGAAGAACTCTTTGTCCCCACATGGCTATGCCAAGACCTCATTCTAGTAAATGATATGAAACCAATGAGAAGGGGAAATGGGCACATTTGGAAGAGCACAGGCAGTTTTTTTGTGAGGCATCTACCATAGATGAATTTTTTTTCATGGTATCCAGATTCAGGAAAGAGCTGTTTCCTCTGGTTCAGAGCATTTAGGAAAATGAGGGAGGGGTTGGAGGTGGGGTCAAATTTTTCAGGCATATAAATCTATCTGTCCCCATTGGGGTCTCAGAATCACACTATTTTTCAACAACCATGGCTAGCAGAGAAAATGTGTCAAGACTGAGACTTAGGCTTTCTTTGCAGTGCCATCACCCTAAAGATGAAAACTTTGCACTGGTCTATAGCTCAGTCTTTACTCTCCATGCAGTAGTTGAGGGCTTTTTAAACACTGCTACAGAAAGAGAAATTCTGCATGTCCTCACTCATAAGTGGGAGCTAAAAACATAAATAAATAAATTAAAAAGAAAAAGAGAAATAAAGATCACAATAATATGTTCAACTTTCAGAAGAAGAGAACGGAACTGTAGCTACTAGAGGTGGGAAAGGGGGAGAGGGTTAGTGAGAAATTGGTTAATGGACAAAAAGAATGATTACATTTTATAATAATGAATATGCTAATTATCCTCATTTGGTCATCACACATTGTACACAGGTCAATACCTGTGCCAAACTAATATGCATAATCAATTACATTTCCAAAAAGGGAGGGTTTTCCAAACAATAAATATAGCATTATCTCACAAACAAAACAAAACAAAAATAAACGATAAAAAAAACTGCCACATACCCTACCAGAGCAAAATTATTTGGCATGCTGAAGCAATAGAGTGGTCAAAGATGGAGGAGTATATATGAAAATCAATTATATAAAATAATTTCCATTAGGTTTTGAGATGTACAGAGATCATTTCTAATGTACGTAAAAATTAGAGACAACATATGTCAAGAAGCTGACAAATGGAATTAAGTATGCAATGTCCATAGTATTGTCATAAAGGATGTTAAAGGCATTGACATGCTTTGATAAGTAAATTGTAATAAGGTACACGCTGTCCTCAATAAGTAGTTGCATACAAGCCTAGGCACCTTACATATTTGATTATTTCCAGAACTGGTCATCCTATTTAAAATTCCATGTTTTTCAGATAAGAGGCAAGGAGTAGGCCATTGTGGAAGTGAAGCATAGTTCCAAAATTCCCTTAAAACCCATTATATAACAACTGAAATATTGATTGTTTGGTTTTTGTTGTTATTGTTTTATTTCATTTTTAACAAGTCTAGGCACACAGCATCTCTGCCAGCAAACACAGAAGCTGGTTGGGCAAATTCCCCAGCAGTTACAGCCATATCTATATACATGAAATGGGTGGCTGAATGGAAGGAAATTGAGAGAAGAAAACTAAAATCATGTAGGATAATAAGAACTAGGAAGCTGGAATTCTCCACAAATGCTCAGGCTCCACAAAGAATTTTTCTTACTTAGGGTGGAAGATTTAGCACACAAATCTAAAAATAACTATGAAATTTTTTCAGCTTAGGGATTTGCTTTGAACTCAACTGCAAATCAGAGCATGGGATGCTTACTTGGGAAACCCAAAACTGGAAAGTCTGGGCAAAAAGCATATGAAAATATTGTCTTAAAATAGGCAAAAATGACAGCATAGTATTTAAATAAAAGATAGGTCAGGTAAAGGGCATAAAGAAAAACCACAATTTGTAATAATGATTATGCTAATAATAAATAATAAAAATTAAATAGATAAATGAAGAAAGAAAAGAGGAACATTTGAAACGATCGTTGAAGCTGTGGATAAAATAGCATAAATAAGAATGAAGAAAGTTCACATATAGCATGACCTGACAAAGTGAGGACCTGGAAAGTGTCCTCAAAAAGTACAGAAAAATAAGGAGTGTAAAAGAAATATAAGAATGTATGATGAACTTCAAAGGAAAGGGTCATGAACTGTCCTATTCATGTAAATAAAATGGGTTGTAAAGGAGACTAATAAAAACAAAACAAAAAAAAAACCCATTTTTGAGGTAAATAAAGAGATGAAAAAATTTCTAGAGAAAGTGATGCATGCATGAATTGTCCTATTCATGTAAAGAAAATGGGTTGTAAAGGAGACTAATAAAAACAAAACAAAACAAAAAAAACCCATTTTTGAGGTAAATAAAGAGATGAAAAAATTTCTAGAGAAAGTGATGCA
>NW_007727201.1:47689-49034 GCF_000696425.1 Galeopterus variegatus | reverse complement strand
AAAAAAAACCCATTTTTGAGGTAAATAAAGAGATGAAAAAATTTCTAGAGAAAGTGATGCATAAAAAGACGTGTGTGAAGGTTAATTCTAGGTGTCAACTTGAGCAGATTAAGGAATGTTGAGAAAGGTGGTGCAACTATCTTTTTAGGTATGTCCATGAGGGTGTTTCCAGCAGAGATTAGCATGACAGTCTGAGTGAACAGGGTGGGAAAGACCCACTTTCAATGTGGGCGTGAACCATCTAATCCACTGGGGGCCAGGAGAGAACAAAAAGCAGAGAAAAAAAGTGAATCTCTCTATATATCCACTATAGCTTGGATGCATTCTTCTCTCCTGTCTGTGGACATCAGAGTTCGAGACTTGGGTTCCAGGACTTACACCAATGATACCATTGGGTTTTCTGGTTTTGAGGCCTTCAGACTTAAACTGAGCCATCCTGCCAGTATCCAGGTTGCAGACGGCCTATGGTGGGATTTTCTTCACAATCACATCAGCTAATTCCTTTAATAAATACCCTCTCACATATAATGTATTGTATTGATTCTGTCTCTCTGGAGAACCCTGATTAATACAATGTATTATAAAGATTCAATGTAAAATAAGAAAACTCAAAGAAAAGTAAATTAATATAACAGAACAAGTAGTAAAAAACTATATTAAAATTTATAAAATTAAAGATGATAAAAATGTATTTTTGAAAGGACATGGTAAAGCTCCAAAAAATGACATGAATGGCCAATACTGAAACAAACCATCACCACCACAACAAAACTTTTGGATATTAAAGTTAAAAAAATGTGGCCATCCAGGAAATAGATGGAGAAAGAACACCAGATTAGATTTAATTGATTCTTTTGTTTTGTTTTGTTTTTGAGAGCATTTTATGTCAGCACATGATTGAATAACATACTTAATAGAATGAAAAAAAATCATTAGAACTAATAATGCCTAAATGACTCTTCAAAAAGAATAATCAAATTATTTCCTAACTTTAAAAGGAAAAAAATGTTGAGAAAGGGGGGAAAAACCCCCACAAATACACACACAAAAAAGAACTGGTAAGGAGGAAATACCACAAAAACAGGGAAATGTTAAATACTATGCTGAACAAGAGTATGCAAATTCATGTGAATATCTAGATAAAGGAGTCAATGCTATGAATATATTATATCCCAAAATGAATCCCAATAGAAAGGGAAACTTTGAAAAGATAATTTCTAGATAGCAAATTTCATAATAGTTCACAAATCGAAGTAAACCAAATAAAAGCACCAGACCCACATAATTTAACAAAGTGTTTATGAACCATATATAGATCAGAATTTTTAATTTTACTTATACACTT
>NW_007727201.1:42337-47517 GCF_000696425.1 Galeopterus variegatus | reverse complement strand
TTTCCTAACTTTAAAAGGAAAAAAATGTTGAGAAAGGGGGGAAAAACCCCCACAAATACACACACAAAAAAGAACTGGTAAGGAGGAAATACCACAAAAACAGGGAAATGTTAAATACTATGCTGAACAAGAGTATGCAAATTCATGTGAATATCTAGATAAAGGAGTCAATGCTATGAATATATTATATCCCAAAATGAATCCCAATAGAAAGGGAAACTTTGAAAAGATAATTTCTAGATAGCAAATTTCATAATAGTTCACAAATCGAAGTAAACCAAATAAAAGCACCAGACCCACATAATTTAACAAAGTGTTTATGAACCATATATAGATCAGAATTTTTAATTTTACTTATACACTTCCACAGCATATAGTAAAAAGAAATCTGTAACATACTAACCTTGTTTTCTTCTCCTTGTCACTCAAAATTATTCCATTTTTATTGATTAATTTATGCTTTCCGCACATGTTTATTTTGTTTCTTTTTCAACATTTAAACTGTCGGTTTTATGTGATTTTAAACATTTAAATATAAAGATTTTCTGATATAAATATTTATATCCAAATTATTTTCTGATAATATTTTAGTTGTGTCCTCCAGGTTCAGATAAGTTATACTTTCATTATTTTTAACATGTTTCAGAAAATTCACATTTTGTCACATATTTCCTTTTGATCAATTTAGGCAATAAAATCTGTTGTCATGACTGTAGGAAAATAGCTGTACATATAATCAATATATAATTATTAATTATTAGAATATATTAATAATTAAATTATACAGCTTTATAATTCATGCATTCCAGCATATATATAGTAATAATATATATTATATATAATAAAATTATATATATATCATATGGTGAGTTCATGGGAGTTCATTAGAAGATCCCTCTATTTTTGTGTTCATTGGAAAATGTCCATGGTAAAACTTTTAAAAACTTTGTTAAACAGGAAGCTTCTTTGCACTAACCCATTCTTTTACACCAGGCATATTCTTTTCTGTGAATTCTTGACTATGAAACCATCTCACAAGAGATAAAATCCCTTAATCCCTGACTGCTGAGAGCAAGGTTTTTTGATACTATGCATGAATATACTAGAGTGCTTGCAATTACTAAGCACCAAATGTCTCATTTTGGACATATTAATATGGAAATATAATTACAAATTTCTTCATACAAACTTCTAATTGCTTGCCTACTTTGATGTTAGGTTCTGTGTTAGGTGGCAGGGATAATAAAATGGATACTCAAGAAACTAGCCTTCACGTGATTACACTTGTAGGATTGGGGGGAAATGGCATTAATCAAATACTCTTACAGACATAAATAAACATTGAGATGAGAAAGTTAAATAAAAATACTTAATGTTATGTGTATATAAGCTGATAATAGAGAAATTCTATCTAATCTAGATCAAGCTGTGATCTGAATCTGGAACACGTATTTTTTTAAATGATGAAATACTAAACTTTTTCTGTATGTTCTGTGTGATAGGTATGATAGTTTTATTTCTTATAAATTATTTCGATGTTTTAAACAGTCATATTTATACTACTACATCTTATATTTTATACTACTAAATCTATTATCTCCACATACACATGTACTACTTTATATTTTAAACTACTAATTTTTATACTACTATATTTTATTCTTCTAAATCTATTACCTCCACATATGTATGTACTTAAAGCTCTATTATTATCTCCACATACACATGTACTACTTTATATTTTAAACTACTAATTTTTATACTACTATTCTTCTAAATCTATTACCTCCACATATGTATGTACTTAAAGCTCTATTATAAATATGTCTTTAGGAAAAGTTTATTTTGTGATATATCATAATTCAACCTAGCACTTATTTCATAAAACTGGTGGTAACATAAAAATATACCTGAACTTTTAGTAAGCCCAACTCAAAATTATGCCACCAACTACAATTTATAATTGAGTGGTACCCAACCATCATAGAACAATTGTATAGCAATATCCCCAATGTGAATCATCAAACCCCAAATGGAAATCTGTTTAAGGTAATATAATCTCAGCTCATCTTATTAATTTTGAAGATAATAATTCTTTTTGACCATAGGGGACAAGGAGACATAAGAACATGGTAGAAAATAAAAACTGAGATTTCTGTTTTAAATTAACTACTCTGACAGAAATAAATGAATTGACCTGTTTGGGGAAAAAAAAAAAAAAAAAGTTCAAGATTTGAGGCCAAATAAATCACTGACACCATTTCCATGACACCATGGAAATGTCAGAGTAGGAAGCTCCAAGAATTTTTTCCTGCACTGAAGCAATGATTAAGCTGATAAAAATGGACAGAATCAACTTTTTGGAACCCTAGAATCAAATCACAGACTGATAAACATAGAGGAGTACTTAATGAAGAAATAGACTGCTAAATTTCAGTTGAAAGTTCATTTTTGCCTAGTGCCTACCATCTCCTATTTCCCAGCTTAGTAGTGGCTGTGGGAGTAGTGCCTTGCATTCCTAGTGTGATTTACTGGTGCCCAAAGAGCAAGATGTATCTTATTCTCAAAAACATTGTGGCTGTTTTGATGTCTGATAGTTCTCCAAAGAACTATTGCAGGGGCTGACCTTGGTTTTGTCCTTCTTGGGCAGAGGCACTTTCCCACACATTGTCTAAACAAAGCATTTTGCTGGGTCAGACAGACCCAAAAGGCTGGGAAGGTAAAGGCTAAAGAGAAAGTGCTTGGGTCTTGAAGGGCTACCACATATAATAGAAAATATGAGCATGGCACACATACCCAGGGCCAGATGTATGCTCATAAAAAGCTGAAAGTACCCCAGGGTCATATCTGTGACTAATCTTTGGATTCTACACAAATAGAAGGTGAAAGCTAAGGCAAAGTTGTAGGTAACCTGGCTTAGCATTGAAGGAATGTCCCAGCTCAGAGACAATTTGGAAAGATAGGAAGAATGTCCTTTTCTTTTGGTACCAGGCAGAATAGGAAATCTCTGCCAGGTCACTAGGTGACTGCTGAGATAATATAACAGAGACTTCAGTGACCACACATAATAAGGAATACAGTATTTTCAAAATAGTTTGAGCTCAGAGACAATTTGGAAAGATAGGAAGAATGTCCTTTTCTTTTGGTACCAGGCAGAATAAGAAATCTCTGTCAGGTCACTAGGTGACTGCTGAGATAATATAACAGAGACTTCAGTGACCACACATAAAAAGGAATACAGTATTTTCAAAATAGTTTGAAAAAATCACTAAACAAGTGGATGACTGCAGCCCTCAACAACCAACAACAGCAAACCATTGGGAGTAGGGAGAAGTGATTTCCAGAGTTATAGTTTATATTATTAAAAACTCCAAGTTATAGATATACAAAAAATAGGAAAGTATGGCCTAATCATGGTCAAAAAAAGAAATAATCTTTCCTAAGAAAGCCCAGATATCAGAGATACCAGACAGAGATTTTATATCAACTGTCTTAAATAAAGAGCTAAAGGACACCATGGACACAAAACTAAGGGATTCCAAGGAAATGATTTACAAACAAATGGAGAGTGCTAATAAATATATAGAAAGTATAAAATAAACCAAATAAAAATTCTGGAGGTGAGAAGTACAGTAATTAAAATTAAAAATTCACCAGAGAAGTTCAAGACCCTATTTGAACTGGTAGAAGAAATAATCAGCAAATTTGAAAATAGGACAATTGAAATAATCTGATGTAAAGAGCAGAGTTTTTTAAAAAAAAGAGTGAAGAAAAATAAACAAAGCCTAAGGGACCTATGAGATACCATCAAGCAGATCAACATATGCAATATCAGAATCCAAGGAGAAGAATGAATGAAAGAGTGGCAAAAAGGCTATTTAAAAAAATAATAACTGGAAACTCCCCATATTTGATGAAAGACATAAGTGTACTCATCCAAGAATCTCACTGAACTCCATCAGGATAAACTAAGAAGATCCACAGTGATATATATTACAATCAATCCACTGAAAGCAAAAGACAAGATAATGTTGAAAGAATAAACAGAGACATAGCACATCATGTACAAGGGATCTTTAATAAGATTAACGAGCAAGTTCTTATCAGAAACTTTGTAATTCAGAAGGCAGGAGAGTGACATATTTAAGAGGTGAGAGGAAAAACAAAATCCAAAAGACAAATTAATAAAAAATAAAAATAAAATTAGTCAACTAAGAATTACATATCTGGAAAAACTGTCATTCAAAAAAAATGAGAAATTCAGACATACTGAGATGAAATAAAAGCAAGTGCCCATTACTAAAAGCCTGCCATACAAGAAATGGTAAATGAAGTTTTTCAGGTAGGAATGAAAGGCTTCTAGACAGTAACTCAAATACACATGAAGAAATACAAAATTCCAGTAAAGGTTAAATACACAGATGAATATACAAGCCAATAGTACAGCATTTTAGGCTTGTCACTTTTCTATTTCTTTTATGATTTAAAATATAAATGAATAATAACATACTTATGAATCTCTGTTAAGGGACACATTGTGAAGTATACTTACATTTATAAAGCAAATATATTTCACAGGGCTTAGTTTCTTGTAGTTTCAGGTTTAGCCTAACTTCGTAAAAGTACATGTAAAATGTTAACCTTGTGAAGACAGGAAACTTTCCCCAGGCTAAGAGTCTCTGTTGCAAGATAAAGAATCGTAGCACAGCAAGGTTGCTGGCTCAAAGACAGACAAGTTACTGATTGATATGTAAAGATACTTTGAACTTTCTGTTGGGAGAGAGAATGTTTGCTAAGATCAAGCTTTTGTTGGTGGATCGACTTAACCTTTTGCAACTTGCATTACAGAATGCCACTATGCTTATTTCAATGATGCTTCTAGCTTTCCACTTGTTAGCCATAATTCTGACAATATCCATGTGTCTTTTTAATGGTTAAGTCAACTGAATTTTCTTGTAAAACTTCCTTGTCTTTACAATAAAAGGGAGAGGCTAATTTTGAAAGTGGCTGCCACTTTCAGTTTTGCTCCTCCTAATGGAGAAATTACTCAAGTGCAGTCCATCTGGACCTCAATGCATACATAGTGCTTGAATATTCGTGTAATTATTTTCATATCCATTACACAGGGAAAAGAGGTGTAATAACAATTGATGTAAAAAGAGTCAAAGTTTTTATATGCT
>NW_007727201.1:41513-42137 GCF_000696425.1 Galeopterus variegatus | reverse complement strand
TACACAGGGAAAAGAGGTGTAATAACAATTGATGTAAAAAGAGTCAAAGTTTTTATATGCTCTTAATTTGATATCAACCCAAATTAAATTGGTATACATTTAGTTATGTTAATTGTAATGTTAACTGTTCATTGTAATCCCCCAATAACCAAATAAAACTACTAAAAAATATACAGAAAAGGAAATGAGGAGGAAATTAAAATGGTACACTAGAATGAATCAAACACAGGGGAACAAAGAATTGGCAGAAATGAAGAAGAAAAAAAGATTTAATATGTATGGAAAAAATAGCAAAATGGTGGTTCTTTCTTGTCGGCATTACAGTAATTGTAAAAGAATTTAATTCACCAATGAAGAGACAGAGACTCAAATAATGAATATAAATATAACGATCCAACTCCATGCTATGTGGAAGTGTCTCACTTTTGATATAAAGACACAAATAGGTTGAAAGTCAAAGGATGGAAAAACATATTCTATGAAAATAGTAATCTAAAAATATCTTAGATGACTATATAATGCTATAGACAGTTCTACACTAATGTTTGGATAATTTAATATGTTTCAATAATGGATAGAACATCTAAACAGAAGATCAGGCATATGTGTAGTCATTGTCACTTT
>NW_007727201.1:40232-40740 GCF_000696425.1 Galeopterus variegatus | reverse complement strand
CTCACTAGATAATCTGCATTAGGAGAAAAAGTGTTATAGAGAAAGAAGTATTTATTTGCTACATACTTTCCAGTGCACAAATGAATTTTATTACATTCAACTAAAGTATAAATGATATGTTTGCCATGTGCATAACATAGAATATACATGATTTGTTTACTAATGCAAAGTGCATGTTGGACAAAGCTATAGCCAATACATAATAGCATTTTTTGTTGTTTTTTTCTCATCCTTTATTTTTATCACTAATCCTGCAATAGTAATTGTTTGTGCTACTATTTATTTAAAAATTATTGTTTTACATATAATTAGTTAGTATGCCTAGGTCTATTTTTAATAGGTCATGAGGCAAGCATCTAAATTATCTAATTTTTCCAAAGATATACTTAACTGAATTATGTTGAGTATATAAGTATTTAATAAATTCACTAGATAAAAAGAAGCTAGTTTATGGCATCTTCACTGACATTCTTTGATCAATATTTTCCCCTTAACTATGTTGCCATAA
>NW_007727201.1:34041-40034 GCF_000696425.1 Galeopterus variegatus | reverse complement strand
CTTTCCCAAACAATTTTTTTCTCTTTACGTTCATAATCATTTGAATTAAATTAATACATAATAACTTTAATTTATATATGGTGATCTCCTCTGTACTCAAATTAACCAAAATTATGTAATGTGAAATTCATATCATAATTAATAATATAATATTCAAACATTAAGCTAACAAAGTGACAAAACTATATAAATACAAATATAGATATATTATATATATTTTTAATTGTGTTAAAATGTATAAAACAAAATTTAACACTTTAACAATTTTTAAAGTGTACAGTTTAGAGGTATTAAGTACACTCAGATTGCTGCACAACCATCTTTACCAGCCATCTCTGGAAACAATTTTTATAGTGCAAAACTTAGACTCTTTACCCATTAAACAACAACTTCCCATTCTCACATACCCCCAGTCCCTGGCATCTGCCATTCTACTGTTTGTCTCTATCAATTTGACTATTTCAGGCACCTTATACAAGTAGAATCATATAGCATTCGCCTTTTTGTGACAGGCATATTTCACTTAGCATAATGTCTTCAAAGTTCATTTATATCACAGTATGCATCAGAACTCTCTTCCTTCTTAAAGCTGAATAATATATATATATATATATATATATACATATATTCATAATATTCATATATGCATGTGTGTGTATATATATGTACGTGTGTATATGTATATATAGCTTATCCATTTATATGTTGATGAATACTTGGTTTCCCCCCACCTTTTGGCTATTATAAATATTGCTATGAACATCTGTGAAAAACATATGTTTGAGTCCATGCTTTCAATTCTTTTGGAAAGGTACACATTGTTACACTGTATTTTCATTCACCTCTGATCAAAATTTAGTAATCCTTGAAACATCTAACTAGACTCTATAAAATGTATTTCGAGTGTATGTACTTCATCTCATTCTCTGGTTATTTGGCAATTCCTCCAAAAGGATGGTGTATTTTTATGGATTCTCTTTAATGGATTTAAATGCATTTACATGCATTACCTTGGATTCATTTGAGGAGTATGCTATCAATACAGGCTCATCATATAGCAATATAATAACATACCCTTGTATCAATATTTAAAATTTTAAAATAGCTTTAAATTGCAATTGAAATATTCACGTAAGCATAATACACTACTAGCACATTTTCTGTCCTCAAAATCTACAAATATTTAACATAATTCATGCAGCATTAGTTAATTTCTTTAAGATTTTAGCTGCATATAATCAGTTTCCTGATTTATATTTTCAAATAATTTTCCTTACACTTTTTGCTCAATGGCTATGTTTATATTTTTTTATTTAATAGCAAATTGTTTGATTTCTCTTTTTTAATTATAATTAAAATAAACTTTAAGTGAAATAATTTGCTGACATTACTGATCATTTACTCCATTTATTTATAGGCCTGCTTCTAGAAATTGTCAAATGCTATTTTGCCCATTTTTTCAATGTCATCAGTAAACATTAATTACTTGCAATTTCTTCTTGTATCTAATACCTTAAATACAATGTTGCCAAATTGAAGTTTATAAAAAATACTATTGTTAACTTTTAAAAATATAAAAATATAAATATTTTTTAAACAAAAGCATTCTTCTACAGACTGTATTCTTTTTACTCCCAGTTTTTCATTTTATTTTAATTAAAGAAATTGGACATTTAGCCTCTTCTTAATGTGTTGGGGTGTTTCAATTTGAAGATTGGGGGAAAAAGTTATTAAATAGTAAAGTTCAAAATCACATCTAGTATATTATAATACACTTGGAATTTGCTACTTAAATAGGCTGACNAGTTAATTTCTTTAAGATTTTAGCTGCATATAATCAGTTTCCTGATTTATATTTTCAAATAATTTTCCTTACACTTTTTGCTCAATGGCTATGCTTATATTTTTTTATTTAATAGCAAATTGTTTGATTTCTCTTTTGTAATTATAATTAAAATAAACTTTAAGTGAAATAATTTGCTGACATTACTGATCATTTACTCCATTTATTTATAGGCCTGCTTCTTAGAAATTGTCAAATGCTATTTTGCCCATTTTTTCAATGTCATCAGTAAACATTAATTACTTGCAATTTCTTCTCGTATCTAATACCTTAAATACAATGTTGCCAAATTGAAGTTTATAAAAAATACTATTGTTAACTTTAAAAATGTAAAAATATAAATATTTTTTAAACAAAAGCATTCTTCTACAGACTGTATTCTTTTTACTCCCAGTTTTTCATTTTATTTTAATTAAGGAAATTGGACATTTAGCCTCTTCTTAATGTGTTGGGGTGTTTCAATTTGAAGATTGGGGGAAAAAGTTATTAAATAGTAAGGTTCAAAATCACATCTAGTATATTATAATACACTTGGAATTTGCTACTTAAATAGGCTGACATGTGGCAAATGAAATTTAATGTTGACAAATGTAGAGTAATGCAAATTAGCCTCAGTTTTAATAAGGAACAGATAAAAAATTATAGGTAATTGAAGTGATGCATGAGGACCTTGAAAAAGACCTTCATGTGTTTACAAACTTTCAGGAATCTCTAGTAAAAGCAAACTCCTTGTCTGTTTTTAAAATGTCTGAAATTAAAAACGCAAAATTTCAAATAACTCCAGCTATAAACTAAGTATTGTTTAATTGGGTAATATGATTTCAAAATGAAAAAAAGTTAGTTTTTTTCATTCTGGCCAACTCATACATCTTCTAGATACCCAAGTAACTTTATCTCACTGTAATGCTGTTTAAAATATTTGAACAGAAGGTAAAGGAATTTCTTTTACTATGTATTTTCATCTTGAGTGTAGGGGAGAGACCTGAAACTGTTGCCAGGCTTTCCTGGAAAATAACTCCAACACAGCTCTCTACCAATGAGATAGGAACCATATTAACACCCATTTGTCATATTCATAGAGCCCATCTTGCTGTCTTAGGTCAGGAGCTGTGTCTTTTCAGTTCAGTTCACTGTCCTTCTGTAGTGGATTGAATTATGTCCCCCCAAACTCTTGAAGTTAGAATCGTGTTCCTCAAGTTTTTTGTATTAGAAACGTAGCCCCCATTGTGACTGTTAAGAGGGTGGGACATCCTATTATGGTAATTAAAAGGTGGAGCCTTAAAGGGGGGTTAGATTGTAGGACCTTGTGGTAGTGAATGGATTAAAAATGGTGGTCAGGGGTGTGGTTCTGAGGGCTTTTAAAAATGAGGAGAGTATGTCTTTTTCTCTTTTTCTGCTCTCTCGGCTTCCACCATCTCACAATGTGAGACACCTAGATCACTGTTGCCACAATCAGATGGACTTTGGACTTCCCATGTTCAGAAACTGTAAACAATAAATTTTGTTTTTCTTTATAAATTACCTGGTTCCAAGTATTTCATTGTAAGCAAAAGAAATGTATTAATACACCTGGGTGTGAACATTAGTTTAGAATCTGCTATAAGTCTTTTTTGGCTATAAAATTATTGAAGCAGTCAGGACCTACTGGCCCAGCATAAAATAATAAAACAGATATTGGAAAATCAAATGTTTTCTGTTTTTATCATGTTCTTTAATCCCCACAGCCATAGAAAACTGAAGGAGATTGTTTTCTTTCCTCCAATTGTCTCTGGCCTTTAAGCTCAGCAACTTGGTCTGAAAACCTATTTGGAAGATGTGTGCATTATGGAATATATATATAGATAGATAGATAGATAGATAGATTAGGATTTCCTTTGTGATTTTTTTAATATTAAAATTAAACTTAAAATCATGTGCATATATTTTTATGGATAAGTGCACATAATATGTTCATGTGACCATGTACTAAATATATTTAATAGGCATATGCAATTAAAAATGTTCCACATATCCTCATATGAGTTCACTTCTTTGCCACACTATTGAATGTTTATATAAAAGAAAAGGTTAAACAACAGAGATTGATAGTTTGCTGGTTTCCTGAGTTATAAGCAATTCAAAAGAGTAGAAGAAATTTAGCTTAAATATACATAATTTCATATAAATTTCAAAGTAAGTTTATATGAGGGAATATTTGGTAAGTCTTTAATTTCAATCAAACTCCAACTCTTGGGAGTTAGAAACCTCTGATGGTCAAAGACTTTGCTTACCTAAGCGTTATGTGGCACTTAGTAGATAACTATGTACATTAAAATACTTAATGTTTTTGATAACACTGTCATGCTCTCACATAAAACTCTAGTTTGTTGACATCTACAAAAATATGTTAATCTGATATTTTAGGATTTTATATTTTAATGGAAGCATGCATATGTTTCTTGGAGACAAGTAGCTAAATTGGAGACATTACTATTCTGTTTTACAGAATATCATATATAAGCACGGAGCAATCCTTTTAACAACCCACAAACAACTACAATTTTATAATTCAGCGTATAACTCCATTCCTGAAATTAAGAGAAAAAAACCTGTTTATAATTCTTTGTGAGTCATACATGTGTACATATGCATCAGTTTTTACAAACTATGATAACTAAAAAGTAAAAATAAAAACAGATAATATCAGGGTGCACACAGATATACTTGTAACCACGAATATAACTAAATTCAGTTATTCATTGTATAACAAAATTAAAATTGAGATTTCAGTCCTTTTTAATACACATATTTACTGATGTAGGTGCTAATGAGTGTAACATATTCATTAAATATACCTGAGAAAACCAATTTCACATTGAATTCAGAAAGNGCTAAATTGGAGACATTACTATTCTGTTTTACAGAATATCGTATATAAGCACGGAGCAATCCTTTTAACAACCCACAAACAACTACAATTTTATAATTCAGCGTATAACTCCATTCCTGAAATTAAGAGAAAAAAACCTGTTTATAATTCTTTGTGAGTCATACATGTGTACATATGCATCAGTTTTTACAAACTATGATAACTAAAAAGTAAAAATAAAAACAGATAATATCAGGGTGCACACAGATATACTTGTAACCACAAATATAACTAAATTCAGTTATTCATTGTATAATAAAATTAAAATTGAGATTTCAGTCCTTTTTAATACACATATTTACTGATGTAGGTGCTAATCAGTGTAACATATTCATTAAATATACCTGAGAAAACCAATTTCACATTGAATTCAGAAAACTTAGTTCAAAGAATGTGTTTTTTTCCCCCTCACTAAAGTATGGGACTGTGCCCTTTTTCTAAGCAAAAACAACAGATGCCCTAAACGGATAAAAGGTGGCACTCAAGGGAAGTTAAGGGGGAGGGCTAAGCATAGAGAGCCGAGGCACGAGCACATCTGACCTTTTCAAGGATTGGCCTAAGCTTGGAATCCCCACCCGCTAAGCATATAAATATGATCTTTTGTGTTACAATAAACAGAACTGCCTGACAGGACTCCCGCTGCGTGTGTGTGTGTTTGTTCCCTATCTGGGAGAGCAGTGGCGTGCTCACCCTTCTCTTGGAATCTCTTTTTGCCCCATGCCCTCGTGGGGGAGAAAAGGGCAATCCTTTTGGCCCCAGCACTCTAGGGAAAGGAAAAACCTGTTGGGGTCCCATGCAGCCTCCAGAGATGCCCCACAGCTGGTGCCCCATGTGAGGATGGTGCCTCATACCACTTTCACCTTTTCCTTTCCACAGGGACAGCCAAAAATGCTGCACAATCCTGAAAGATGGATGACAAAGAGGCCCTGACCTACAGTGCGGAGCTTCAGAAAGAAGGGGAACGTTCAAGAGAAATCTGCTATCGGGGTGAGTACCAACGGCCTCAAGGACGTATCTTTCCTTTTACTTTCATTTCTTTCTCTGTCTTCCCCTTTTTAGTTTTTGGCCATGGGGAATTCTCAAGAGAAACCCAGCGATCCAGCCGGTAAGGCTCTGAAGTACTTGTTGAAAAGTCGGGGGTTAGAGCTTTCAGACGCTGCTGTTGCCACAACTCGGGCAGCTGTTCTATCTATAGCACCTTGGGCGCTCTCGGCTGATTTGTTCTCATATGATACCTGGGAT
>NW_007727201.1:25635-34003 GCF_000696425.1 Galeopterus variegatus | reverse complement strand
TTACAATAAACAGAACTGCCTGACAGGACTCCCGCTGCGTGTGTGTGTGTTTGTTCCCTATCTGGGAGAGCAGTAGCGTGCTCACCCATCTCTTGGAATCTCTTTTTGCCCCACATCGTGGGGGGGGGGGGGGAAAAGGGCAATCCTTTTGGCCCCAGCACTCTAGGGAAAGGAAAAACCTGTTGGGGTCCTGCGCGGCTTCCAGAGACGCCCAACAGCTGGTGCCCCGTGTGAAGATGGCGCCTCATACCACTTTCACCTTTTCCTTTCCACAGGGACAGCCAAAAATGCTGCACAATCCTGAAAGATGGATGACAAAGAGGCCCTGACCTACAGTGCGGAGCTTCAGAAAGAAGGGGACAAAGAGGCCCTGACCTACAGTGTGGAGCTTCAGAAAGAAGGACAACGTTCAAGAGAAATCTGCTATCGGGGTGAGTACCAACGGCCTCAAGGACGTATCTTTCCTTTTACTTTCATTTCTTTCTCTGTCTTCCCCTTTTTAGTTTTTGGCCATGGGGAATTCTCAAGAGAAACCCAGCGATCCAGCCGGTAAGGCTCTGAAGTACTTGTTGAAAAGTCGGGGGTTAGAGCTTTCAGACGCTGCTGTTGCCACAACTCGGGCAGCTGTTCTATCTATAGCACCTTGGGCGCTCTCGGCTGATTTGTTCTCATATGATACCTGGGATTGTATTCAGGCCCTGGCTCAGAAGAGGGAAGTCCACCAGGAAGTCGAGCCACCCGTAGGCTTTTATCCCACTATATCTGCCCTTAAACTGTGTTTTAAGCCTAGCACTAAAGACGACCCAGAGTCCCCACGTACAGAGTGCATTTGGACAGCTCTTGCTGAGGAGCGAGCACAGGACAATACAATTAGTGAAAAGGGTTAATCAACAGCCCGAAGCAATGGCTGATGGAGCCCCTTGTGCAAAGCTCTATCCCAACCTGCTCCAAAATACCAATTAGGCTAAATTTGAAAGCCCGCCCCCACCTTTTTCTGAAAAACCCCAAGCTTTCCCAGTTTCAGCTCCTCTTTTCAGTAAACCTGAACCATTTGAAGATACATGGGGAAATTCCATAAATCAACTAAAACCTTCATTTCAAGCCTACCCTGTGAATATTAATCCGGGGGGGGGGCAACAGACCAGCCCCTTGGTATCCTTGGGAAGCCCAGGATTTAAAAGAACTAAAAAAGGCTGTTGCTGAGGATGGCCCTAATTCTCCATGGGCAGAAACTATCCTTCAGGGACTAGCCCATCAGCCCTGTACCACTCAGTACTGGAAGATGTTATGTAAGGCAGTCCTCCCCCCAAATTTGTTTATTAAGTTCTGTAAAAATATACAAAGAAAATTTTCCCCTGGCCCACTCAGAGATCAGTTTGTTAAGATGTTGTATGGGATGGAGTGACCACTGATCATAAGTTGGCTTACACAGGCTTAAGGGACCAATCCATGGAGAAGTGGGTTATCGCTTCCAAGAAGGGAGGGAGTCAACATTTTCAAGCCAGGACTTTATCCACAGCCTTGCAGGCTCAGATACAAAAA
This sequence comes from Galeopterus variegatus, assembly GCF_000696425.1. NCBI lineage: Eukaryota > Metazoa > Chordata > Mammalia > Dermoptera > Cynocephalidae > Galeopterus > Galeopterus variegatus. The sequence continues at coordinate 32,461 of NW_007727201.1, read as the reverse complement.
TTAACTGAAGCCTTCAAGGGGTTTACCGCCCTGATCCCCACGGGAAACAATACTTCCCCACCCTTCAAGGGACAATGTTTGGTTGCAGAAGACAAGGTCATTTTAAAAGCCGATGTCCCAAGGCTAAAGGCAAAAAAACCCCTACCACACCTTGCCCCCAATGTAAAAAAGGATTACATTGGAAAAAGGACTGTAGGTCCAAATTTGACAAAGATGGCAATCCTTTAAACTAAGCCAGGGGCAATCCCTAGCCCTGTCACCCCAAGGGGGTCATAAAAGTAACCAGCCAAAAGGGCCCAGGGCTAATTGGACAGTCCCTATAGTCCCCAGAGTAAGGCCAAAAATGGACATCACCATCGAGGGTAAAAGGTTCCGATGCTTAATTGATTCAGGGGCAGATCGAACTGTCCTCCACCAAGAGGAAGTGCCTCCTAGCTGGGATGTTGTCCCTGGGCCTCAAATCCTTGGGGTAGGAGGTGAAACACCATCTTTTGAAACAAAAGGATGGTTCAAATGGAGAGATGCAGATGGCACCACTGGGGAGGTGAAGCCCCTCATTGCTTCCAGACTTAATGCTAATCTTTTAGGACAAGACATCCTTGGCCAGGCAGATGCTTACATCACCACCAATCATAATAGCTTTTATGATGAGCTTTTAGATAAGGAAGAATACCAACAGTTCAACACCCACTGTCACCCTAATTACAAATGCGAGCTCAACAACCTCTCCCCAGAATCAGGGTTCACCCCCAATTCTAGAGGCCACTGCTCCCCTGGTCCCCCAGATTAAATGGAGAGACAGACCTCCAATATGGATGGAGCTGTAGCCACTCCCTTCTCACAAACTACAAGCTTTAAGAAATATTATCCAAGAACAATTTAGGTTGGGACACATTCGACTCTCTGTCAGCCCTTGGAACACACCCGTTTTTGTAATAAAAAAGACTTCAGGAAACATCTTAGAGAGATAAACAAAAGGATGATTATTATGGGGACTCCTTTGCAGGGCCTACCTTGGGCCCCTTCCATCCCCAGCCACTTGTGTCTCATGATCATTGATCTCAAGGACTGCATTTTTTCCTTCCACCGCCATCCACTTGATTGCGAAAGATTTGCCTTTTCGGTCCCATCTACCAATTTCCAAGGACCCAACGAATGGTATGAATGGGTGGTATTGCTTCAAGGAATGGCCAATAGTCCTTCTTTTTGCCAAAATTACCTATTTCAATTGTTGCTGCCTATTAGGCAGCTTTTCGAAGTTACATTATATATATATATGGATGATATTATTTTGGGGGGCCCTACACCCAATCAGTTGGCCAACATTTACAAAATTTTACCAGGTTGTTTGAGTAGGGGAAACCTTCACATTTCATCTGATAAAATTCAAGTTGTACCTCCTTTTAAATTGCTGGGGTCACAACTAACCCTGGAAGGTGCCAGCCTTTTAAAACCTCAGCTTTCTATTCAGGATGAGTACTCACTTCCTGAATTACAGGGTCTTTTAGGAGAAATTAATTGGCTTCGATCTTGGATTCCCATCCTCACAGGGGAACTAACTCCTTTATTTGAGTTATTAAAAGAAAAGTCTATAACAAGAAAAATTCCATTACAATTGTGCCATAAGCAAATATTAAACAAGGTGCAAAATTACTTAAACTGGGCCCAATTAGCCAGGTATTGTGTCACCATTCCTTTACAGTTATGGCTCCTGGCCAGCCAATCCACAATAATGGCAGTTTTGGTACAGGAAAGGCAGCTTCTCCAATGGGTAAAAGGGAGAGACACCACTATGCACTGTTACGCCAAGGAACCAGATAAAATAATAGTCTACTGGCATCCCTTACAATCCTCAGGGACAAGACATAATAGAACATCACCATCAGAATCTAAAGAACCAATTTTTAAAACAAAAAGGGGGAATTATTAGCCCCCACCAACAGTTAGGAATGGCATTATTTACCTTAAATATTTTAAATTTTCCAAAACATGAGCCAATAACTGCTTTCCAAAAACACTGGTCAACCCAATCCCCATGTCCTGCCATTCACGTGCAATGGAAAGATCCCCTTTCAGGACAATGGAGAGGCTCGACCCGCTCTTAACTATTGGCAGAGGATTTGGATGTATTTTTCCTTTCAACCAGCCCAACCCTTTATGGGTGCCAGCCAGAAATCTCAGGTTCTCACTCACTGCCGAGGGCAATAACAACCCTGAGGAAAACCTTTCTATGCTTTCCAGGAAAGTCCACAATGAAGCAGGCTTATCTTCTGCTAGGGGTCTTCTCCATTATTGGCGAAGCAAGTCCACCCTCGTCTCCACACACTCCGGCTAACCAAACATGAACAGAAGGGGCTTGGACTTGTTGTGACTGCAACAAGGAGGGTTATGTGCAGCCCTCAATGAAGAATGTTGTTTTTACGCAGACCATTTTGGCATTGTTAAAGATTCTTTAGTTAAATTAAGAGAATGATTAGAAAAACGTAGGAGAGAAAGAGAGGCCAATACTGGCTGGTTTGAAGGCTGGTTTAGAACTTCCCCTTGGCTCACCACTCTAATATCTGCCTTAAGAGGCCCTCCATGCATGTGGGGTCAGCTAACGGCCCTTATACGGTGCAACCTAGGGTCCCTCACCATGCTCACCCAGGTGGTGGAAAAGGCAGCTAATGAACAACACACCCAAGACCCTTGGGTCAATTTGGCCCTTCAAAAAAAAATAAATAAATAACACCAACGTGTAATCTCCTGTTTGGCCTCAGCTTGGTTGGATAGTCAATGCTGGGTAAGATCCCCCACGGGGGCGGACAACCTAAAACAGGCACAACCATACAAGACCAATACAGGTTCTTTCAGCCTCAGCTTGGTTGAATAGTCAATGATGGGTAAGATCCCCTAACGGGGGGGGCAACCTAAGACAGACACAACCACACAAGGCTTCTAGTAAAACAAAAAGGGGGAACTATGGGACTGTGCCCTTTTTCTAAGCAAAAACAACAGATGGCCTAAACGGATAAAAGGTAGCACCCACGGGAAGTTAAGGGGGAGGGCTAAGCATAGAGAGGCAACGCACGAGCACATCTGACCTTTTCAAGGATTGGCCTAAGCTTGGAAATCCCCACCTGCTAAGCATATAAATATGATCTTTTGTGTTACAATAAACAGAACTGCCTGACAGAACCCCCACTGCATGTGTATGTGTTTGTTCCCTTTCTGGGAGAGCAGCGGTGTGCTCACCCATCTCCTGGAATCTCTTTTTGCCCCACGTCCTGGGTGGGGTGGGGGGAAAGGGCAATCCCTTTGGCCCCAAACCTCTAGCGAAAGGAAAAACCTGTTGGGGTCCTGTGCGGCCGCTGGAGGTGCCCAACACTAAAGTATTCATTTACTTGATTTTTATGTCCATTTACAGTAGAATAATGTTCCTCCCAACAGAGGTGAACAGGGGAGTGCTAATCTTTATTCATAAGGCCAATAAATTTGTTCAAAGAACACATTTGCTAAAGGGTAAAATGACTAAGCGTAAGATGAATGGAGACTTTGTTTAGCTTTCTAGTGACAGCTATTATAAAAAGGTTTAGGTTATTTATTTTTGGCTCACTGATAAAGCTTATGGTATGGCAGGTGAAACATCAGATAAAATGCTTTCAGAGTTGATTTTATAATTATATCCCAACAAGTAAAGAATTATACACACACACATACACATACATATACACGCACATACACACACAAGGGTACTTCAAAAAGTTCATGAAAAAATAGAATTGAAAGTTAATATGAATATTTCCACACACTTTTTGAAGTACCCTCCAATAAATGATTTCAGTGCTTCAAGGGAAACATTTTAAATTTTATGTAAGTCCATGTGTGGTATTATGATATCTATTCGGACAGTAAACCAACCATTCATAGTTTATATTGCTTTACTGTATTTGTAATATATCTAGTAATTTTATTAGCTTACTTTTATGATATGTTACTCTGAAATGCATTATTGCATCTATTCAGCAAGAACAGCAAAATTTACTTTTACTTCTAACAAGTCAGTGGAGACCTGAAAAGTTTTGTAGCACTAAAATAAAAGAAACATATTTGTAAGTGGATTTTGGGAAAGTATTGTTGTTCTCGGAGGGAAAAGGGGTTATTTACTATGTGTAATATTTTATAGAATTATTTACATTTTGGTTTTGAGTCCACCGTTTATGATTATTATGGACTGAATAATGGAAAGTCATGATAAATCTTTGTCAAAATTGTAAACTCCAACACCACCTCCTCTCTAATTTAAAGAAAATGTTTTTTGGATAGAATGAAAACCTGTTTTGTTTATTTTGCTTTGGCCTTAGAAATGGGGAGTCAGTTACTAACTATTAATTTGTACCTAATTGCTTAAAAAAAGATCTATCTAGAATTAAACATAGAGTCAGATTTTTTTCTCTCTAGCATCTAACTCAAGTTTTAGGATAAAGTCCTGAAAAGGCATGGTATATAATCAAATATAAATAGAAAAACATATCTTAAAGTCATAGGTACTTACTGGATTATCAATTGTTATATATTGCCCTTGTAATTGTTAATCCTAAAATATTAATTATCTCATTCAAAGTAGACAAATTGTGAAAATAATATAGGCCAATTAGTTAATGGATACTTTCTCATCTGCCCTAAGTGGTATGCCAACAGAACAACAACAACAAAGAAGAAAAAAAAAAAAGAAATCTCTGTTCTCTTTGAATTTACATTCTAATGAGATGGAAAACAAATAATTTTTAAAAATTAAATCAGATGTTGCTAAGTGATGTGAGGAAAATAAAGCATAGAGGGTGATAGGAATTTCAAATTGGGGTTAAAATTTTGATTAATTGCTTAAGAAGAACTCCTTTAACAGGTAATATGAGATGCAAAGTCATGGAGATTCTTGGTAGAAGAGTGAACCAGGAAGACATATTAAATGCAAAAGCCTTGAAACAGGAAAAATCTGTTCTTGGCATAACCAGGATGCATGAAGTGGGTGTAGCAGAGTAATTAAGTGGGAGAGAAGTTTAGATGTATGGGATTGGGGGCAGATCTTGTAGGAACAGGGAGCATTGCACAGGGTTTGGCTTTTGCCCTAAGTGAAAATGGGAGGATTTGCAAGCATGTTCTGATTTCGATTTGTTGTGTGGGAGAGTGACTGTAGTCAGATATGATCCCATGATTTGTGGTTTGAACAATGGTCAGAGGGAGTAATCAGTAAATGAGATGAGGCATGTGATATTTACATGGGCCATTGAACATTTACATGAAGAGGTTGAATACAGATCTGGATTCTTAAGTCTACAGTTCAGGAGAGAAGTTCAAGCTAAAGATAAAATGTAGATGTGTCCAGCAAGTTCAATTTTCAGAGTATGTAATATTCGTGAAAACTAGTAACATTTGATGACTATCTATAAACCCTGAATTTTACCAGATATTTTCTAAAATTTTCTCATTTCCTTTAACAGTTATGCTGCTAAAACCTGTAATTTTTAAATCTTTCATTTAAATGGTGAAGTGAACTTTGTTGTTGGAAGACAACTTTCATCATTAGTGAATATTTGCTCTTCTATAATATGTGGCTTATGAGAAGAGGAAACATAAATTACCACTTATATTTAAAACCTCTATTCTTTATCTACTCAGAAAGTACATTTGGACTAATATAACACTAAGAAAGACACAGTAACTATGATTTTAACATGATGCCTATGTCAAATCTTCAAAAATGTGCTTTTGATTCTTTCTAGTTGTGACACAAAATGTCAATGTTTTACACTGAAGGGTTTCAAGAAAAAAATGTCTGGAGAATACATAGGTAACATGTTTAATGTTCAAAAATTCACTTCCTTCATATAATATAAATTGCCTTCCTTCATATAATACAAAATATATGATTTTTTTATGATGATTATAATTGCCAGTGATTTCAGAGCGGTCATTGTGTCCCAGACATGAATTTAATTGTCATATAATCTTATCTTATTGATTCTTTGATAAACGTATAATGTAAATACTATTTTGCCAATGGAAAAATCGGGACTTAGAAAGTTCAAGTAACTAATAGTACAAAGATAAGCAATTATTGGATATAGAATTTAAACTAAGGAAGAGAGAATTCAGAACATGTGCTCTAAGCTAGTTTTTCTACAATCTACTCTATGAAAAGTGGGATTAATTTAGGACTTACATGGAAGTGAAGAGTCCTAAAATGCAGCCCAGAAAAGAAGAGCAATCATGAGGAAGTCTCTATTTACTACCAGGAGCAGGTTGAGTCTGAAAATTAGTGGAGGTTATACATTACATGTAGTTGGATCGGTCAGGAGAAAAAAGAAAGAAAGAAAAATGTGATGTATGGGGGCAGAAAAATGCTCCATTTTCAGTTCTTAGAAGCAGATGGCCTAAGGATAAGTCCACAAAGGACATTCTGCAAGTTTGAATTTCACAAGATAAATGGAAAATGTAAGCAAATCTGGGACAGTATGGTCCATGGTTTAAGGTTTCAGGTTCAGAAAAAATGGATTCTTTTCAGTATAGAAGTTCGAAGAAAAAAAGTTAAAACACTTTATCTGTATTATTCAGAATTTATTGTTATTTAAAGTCTAGTAAAAATGGTAAGAATATTCTGCTTTCATTTTTATCAATTTACATTAGCTTTCATCTTATGAAATAGTTATGAAACACTATATTTGAAGCTTTTAAAATATCTTGCCTCAGGGGCCGGCCCGGTGGCGCACTGGAGAGTGCGCCGCTTGGGAGCGCGGCGGCGCTCCCACTGAGGGTTCGGATCCCATGTGGAGACGGGTTCCCACTC
>NW_007727201.1:0-24979 GCF_000696425.1 Galeopterus variegatus | reverse complement strand
CCGGGGTTTTAAACCCTTTTCCGAAAAAAAAAAAAAAAAAAAAAAAAAAAAAGACAAAAAGGAAAAAAAAAATCTTGCCTCAGATTATGAAATTTCATTTTTGTTCAGTGATATCCAACTTAATAACACTGTCAAATTAACCTGTTAAATATAAAAGCAGTATCCCACACTTCCTAAGACAGAATTTCAGAATATTGCATACAGGAAAAAATATTATTTATTTCATCTAGTTATCAGTTTCAATTACCAATTTCAATATCCTTCTCTGTGTTATCTTTACACTCTAGCTCAAGGAAAATTATAGTAAATTACTTTCTTTAGTAAATGAAATTTGAGTCTATTTTCTAGTAATAACGGCCTCTTTTATTCAAATTGTGCAATAAGTATGCAGTGATTATCTAATGTATGAAAGAATAGGTTTTAGCCACTATGTTTCATGCTGTGACAAGCGAGATATATACACTCAAATGCAAATTAATAAGTATAGATTTTGCTTATATTAGCTAATAGTAAATCCTGTTCTATTTATTGCACAGTATAGGTCCATAAACTCCATTTTATTTGTGTGAAACATCTAAAGTTCGCTAACATTTTATTTAATTAATTTTTATTATTTATTATTAGCACATTTATTATTCCAAATTGTGATTTTTCCATTGTGATTTTTCTTTAAGCCCTTTACCAGACCTATCACTCCCCAAACCCCCTTCCTTCCTCTCCCACATCTCTAGTATCCTTAGGTTTGTTCTCTCCTCATGTAAGTTCAATGTATTGTTGTAGATCCTTCCTTCCTTCCTTCCATCCATCCATCATTCCCTCCTTCTTTCTTTCTCATCTCCCAGTTATTAGTGAGAACATGTAGTATTTCTTTCCTTGTTTGGCTTATTTCACTTAACGTAATTTTCTCCAGACTCATCCATGTTGCTGCCAATGGCAGAATTTCATTCTTTTTTATGGTTGAGCAGTAGTACATTGTGTATATATACCACATTTTCCTTATCTAGTTGTCCACTGATGGACACTTAGGTCAGTTCCATAATTTCTGTTGTTCTAAATAGAGCTGCAATGAACATGGGAATGTAGGTATTCCTTCGACATGATGATTTTCATTCCTTTGGATATATACCCAGTAGTGGGATTGCTGGATCGTATGGCAGTTCTATCTATAGCTACTTGAGAAACCTCCATACTGTTTTCCATAATGGCTGTGCTAATTTACAGTCCTACCAACAGTGTAGAAGAGTTCCCCTTTCCCCGCATCCTCACCAGCATTGGTTATTCTCAGTCTTTTTAATAATGGCCACTCTAACTGGGGTGAGAAGATTTTAGTTCAGGGCCTCAACTACACACTTTACTTTAATGTTGTTTTACTGATCTTCGGTGGCCACAGGTTCAAACAACAAGAATAGATTCAAAACTGTCCCATACCCATGCAGAGCTATGATATAGACTACAGGCAAGTTAAAGTAATCAGATACACAATATTTTGTCAATACAGTAAGGAAATAAGACATTGAATTAAAAAAAAAAAAAAGACAAGAACCAGAACCAAATGAACTGTACAGTTTATGGCCATGCTGGAATAATTGGGTCAGGAATTTCCTTTCATTGTAGACAAGCAGAAGATTGGACAAAGTATATGACTCAACTGCTTTAAGACACTGGATAGTTAACTGGGTAGCACTGTGGTCCCTGGGAGTAGGAAAACGAAAGAGTTGATCTCTTGGATTGCCCTGCATTTCTTGTTGAGTGAGTGGCTTTTGGGGTCATGGTTCGGGATTGGTTATCCGAATGACAGCACTGTCTCTTCCCCAAGTGAAGGGACAGAGAGTTCTTCAGTGGCTACTGCAGCTGCAATTTGGAGAGAGCTGAAGAAATCTGCATAGGGCATCTCCGATTCTGTTTGGCTGAATGTTAAGCCGAGCATGCATAATGCAAAATATTACAAAATGAGTGGATAAGCATCAGGATGCTGTAAGTTGAGCAAACTGTAGAGGCCACACCTCACTGACATACATGGGAGACCCACCCGGCCAGAGCAAACCAGCTTTTCATGGCTATGTGCTGATTCCCATTGGAGCAAACATGCCAGCCTTGCCACGAGTGATGAAGCATCACCACTTGGCCCTTGCAAACCCAGGGTTCCATCATCCCCACCAAATTCAAATGACCGAGTTCAAATGACGTAGCAGTTCCCAAGGCCATTTTTCATTTACACATAATTGCCACCTTAGAATTATTCGAGGATATTGGGCCTCCTGCAAGACTGTACAGACAATCTCCAACTTACAATGGTTCTAGCTATGATCTTTTGGGTTTGATCTTTTTGGGTTTATCAAGGTATTAAATGCATTTTGACTTCCTATATTTTAGACTTACCATGAGTTTATCATGATATAACCCACTGTATTTTGAGGAACACCTGTATTTTTCTCAGTCTTCATGAAGGGAATGCTATCTTGATAATCCTGGGGGACAAATGTAGGGTGTTGGTGAGTTTTACATGATTAATCTATTCTAGCATTCCAATTTTCATAAGTCTTTGGATATAGAATATATCAAGACTGGCATTTTAACTTAATTTAGCATAGACCATTTTTAGGTTCAAGTTTCAGTCATCTGAGGAAACAACCCATTATAGCCACACTCAGATCAGATTCTGAAGCTAAACCAGTGTACCCAGAATCTCGGCTTAATACTTTCTTCCTGATACAATATTATATTTCTGTAACCATACTCCAAAACTTTTAGGATCCATTTTCACAAATGTTCCCCAGATTTCTATTAATAAATTTGACAACTATTTTTTTTTAATTGTTGGCTTAATACTTTCTTCCTGATACAATATTATATTTCTGTAACCATACTCCAAAACTTTTAGGATCTATTTTCACAAATGTTCCCCAGATTTCTATTAATAAATTTGACAACTATTTTTTTTTAATTGTGAGAAACACACCTGCTTAGATGTCATCTATTATAGCTAATGCTCTGGGTTATGGTGAGGTTTGAATCTAGTTATAGGTCTAGAAGCAGCAAGAAATGGTGAGGACAGGTCCTGAGGAGAATTGGGTGTTCCTCGAGTGGCAACTACTGTAGTTGCAAGAGTACATGACTTCCTAAATCAAGATAAAAATTAGAGCTCTTTTATTAATAAAGGAGGCTTGATAGGATTTAGGTTTTCAAGGTCCCTGATTTCAACAGAATCTGCTTGTTTGTCTCCCTTTCCAAAGTAAGGGTCTCATTTCTTTCAAGTCAAGGTCCTCCCTTTACCATAACAGATCCTTTGAGGTTGTGAATTAAGTTTGTGTTTAATTCAGTTGCCTATAAGACAAACTTTTACATTCCACTTTACAAATTTGGGCTATGAGTCTACAGAAAATAAGTTTTTTTTAATGAAGGCAGCTTAGTGATACAGTGAAGAAGCTTTATACATGCAGGTGTACCCACCAATACAGGTGATGGCCAAATTATCTTCAGAAACAATGGAGATGTTGTGATAGTATAACATACATACAGATGAAATATATTAAGTGAATACAAAATCTAGTAGGTGATATTTTGCCAAGGAGGATGTCAAAATTATATCTGTCAAATCAACTTATGAACTTAAAATATCATCTTTGCAATGGTACAACTTGGTGTATAACACCTCAACCAAATTATTAAGCCCAAACCACCAATACTAAAACAAATTCACATTTTATATCTCCAAATAAGATGCATCATCGAGGCACTGTCACTTCAGTGATGTTCCTGACAAAAATTCTAATGTCAATTTAATCATGAAGAAATATCACACAAATCTGAATTAAAAGTAATTCTACAAAATAACTACTTTATATTGTTCAAAAATGTTAATATTGAGAAACACAAGGAAATTCTTAGAAAATGTTCCATTTTATATAACACTAAAAATATATCTTACTTTAATGCACTCAGTGAGTTAATTCTGGACTAAAAATACAAGTAGCTATAAAGTATATTATTTGGACAATTAATGAAATTTGAATATGGGCTGTGAACTACACAAAAATATTTGTTCCAAGGTTAAATGCCCTGATTATTATTAGCTGAACTGTGTCATATAAGAACATTGTAACTATTTTCAGGAAATACACACTCAAATAAAATGAGTAAAGAGAGAAGACAGATGAGTATACTGTATTTCCAATATTTTTGAGAAAACATAACAAAGGATGTCTACTTGTCAGTTGGGTATAAAGTCCTGAGCTCAGAAAATTATTCTGAACTGAAAACAATGATTAGAAAATTAGTTATATTGATTGTGTGTGTATAGAGAATAGATTGAAAAGAAATATCATAGCAAGTCCTAGGATAAAATCTTGAACAACAGCAATATTGAGCAGTAAGTGGAAAGGGGAATAGCTAGCAAAGAACACAGGAAACACTAGTTTGCCAGTTGGTAGAAGATAAATAAAGATGAATTAGAAATAAGAATATGATCGAGAGTGAAACATTCCATCTGAGAGCTCAGGAAAAATAAAAACAAAAAGTTTATTGGATTAGTTGTATGAAGAGAAGTGGCGACATGAACAAGATCTGTTTGTTAGATTGAAAGAGGCAGAAGCTGAAATGGAGGAGAGAGTAGGACATTGGCAGCTCGACGTTCTGAGTGTTGGTCATTCTCTTGAGAATTTGGGGGGTGGGAAGGAGTGAAAGAAGGTGGGAGAAGAATATGTATTGAAACATGTATAATAGACGTCACCTCAATAAAAATAGATTTTGTTCAAATTGTAGAGATAGGAGCCAACTTAAAATTGGTGAATTAAAGGTAAAAAAGACTGTGAAGATGAAAAATATGAGATGGAGAAAACAATGCAAATATTAAATAATGATCTTGGAAAACACCAGTAGAGAAAATGAATTCGAAGATCCTGAAATGCTGGATAAAGTTGTGTAAAATTACTATTCAAAAAAATTGTTCCAAGGATCAGAAAGATTAAATTTTTAATTAAGGAGCTACTTAGAAAAGCGAAAATAGAAAGAAGCTTATTGACCAGGTAAAAGACATCACTTGATTTACTAAGGGCATTAGGTGGTAATAGAGAGGAGTGTTTTATAAAAAACCTTCAGGGAAAAGGACAACTTAGTCGACAATAACTTTTGATGTGTATGCATCTGTAGGCCTATGTGTTTGCATATATGCATATGAGGAAAGGAACACATATAAGTTGGTGTACATGTATATACTAATGTGCATGTGTGTATGTGTATATGCGAGGGGTCTTCAAAATGTTCACAGCAAGATTCATATTATCTTTTCTTTTTTCACTTTTGGCAGCTGGCCACTTCAGGGATATGAACCCATGACCTTGGTGGTCCAAGGCTGTGCTCTAACCATCTGAGCCATCCCCATATTATCTTTTCATTTCATTTTTCCATGAACTTTTTGAAGTACCCTGGTATGTGTGTGTGTGTTTGTGTGTTTGCGTGTGTGTAAAGCAACTATATGGTCACATGGCTACTTGTTCTGAGCCATCCCCATATTATCTTTTCATTTCATTTTTCCATGAACTTTTTGAAGTACCCTGGTATCTGTGTGTGTGTTTGTGTGTTTGCGTGTGTGTAAAGCAACTATATGGTCACATGGCTACTTGTGCATATGTCCATTGCTCTTGTAATCTGTGGTTTCAGTAGAGCAGAATTGATGCTTTAGCCATTATTAAATACTACATACAGTGTGTTCAGTGCATAGTTCTACAGTAAAGAAAGAATGACGTTAATGTGGTTTACTATAGTTCTCAGTAATTCCCAAACAGATTCATTTCTTTTTTTCTTTTTTTTTAAGCAAAAAGGGATTTATTTAGATGTGGGAACAGGAATTTAACAAGGAATCAGGAATGACAATGTGCTGCAAGGACCTAATGGAGTCATCTATTCAGGTTTTTGGGGTTTTTTTTGGTTTGCTTTTGCTTTATTTATTCTTATTATTTATTTGTTTACTATTATTAATACCAGCATATTCATTATTACACATCATCATTTTTCTTTATACCATTTAACTGACCTGTCCCTCCCCAAGCCCCAGATTCATATCTAATTGCTATATTTGAGTATTAGTATAAAAATTGACATTAAAAATAATAGCAAAATTAGTCTGGGCAGAATCTTTTAATTTAAACTAGTCTCTTAAATATAATTTAATTAAATCAACTAGTTTATATAAGAATGCAGTTATACCAGGAATAACAAGGCATTTTGTAGTCTTTACGTGGCCAGAAACTGGACAGTGGCCACTTCACAAGCACAGTTCTTTCTGCCAACATCACTTCCTGCACCCCTGCTATGTGATGAGCAATATTTAGTCAAATCTCTACTTCTGCAGCTTTATTTGGTTTGGTGATGCTTTTATACAACTGGAGTATCTGTGAAGAAACACATGCTATTTGAATTCAGCTATTTGAATATATTCTGAAAAATAAGTGAGCTCTCTTCAAAAGCAAAATCTAACTTTTACGTAAGGATCGGGATAGGACTCAGAGATATGTCCCCAAAGTAAATGATGGTGTATATTTTTTAAATTGACTAAATGATTACTGAACCTTCAATTATAGCCTTTTTGATGCTGGAGATGCAGGTTCTCAGATTTCCTGAGGGAAGAATCCAGCCACGAATGCACAATGAGTTCAAACATACACAGCAAAGTCACACTCATGCTCACAGTTTATTGCAAAGGGAAAGTACATGCAGAAGAGTGTGCAGTTATCCTTGTGGGTGAGGAGCACCCCAGGGTGTTTCAGGGAGAGGGCTTATATCTTGATTTCTATGAGAGGGAGGGTCTCTATTTTAATTAAGGGAAGAATATTCAGGGAAAAGTCAGAGGAAAAATGGGGTTTTGGGTGCTTTTGACAGGTGTAAGCTCTTTTCACTTTCTTGCATGCACAGTGAGGGGCTCTGAAGGAAAAGTAAGGACAATTTTCCCTTAAGTTTGCTGTTTTGGGTTTAGTACCACGTGTTGAAGCTCTATTTTCAGTCATTTCCACCTAGATTCCTTTTCGGTGCTCATGTGTTATCTTTGAAGCTTTGTTTCTTGTTCAGAAAACCACAGGATTTTGAACAAGGGCAAGATGATTGGTGGGGTGGTTAGGGGTGGTTAGGCTAATGCTGGTAGTTACTACCTCATTATGGGTTTATTAACTGCAAAAGGAGGATATGCCTAATGTTTATTCGGCCTGAATATTCATGGGAAGCTTCCCTGGGGCGGGTTCCTCTTCCATCCTGCCTCATCTTGGCCATGTAAAAATCACAGGCCATTGAATGACCTGTCACTATGGTGAATGTGTTGTGGTGTGTGTGTGCAATTTTGAACCTTAGTGACTTTATTTAACCTATGTGTGGAGAAAATAAGTTACACAAACATTCCAGGTAATAGCCATGTAAATGCATTACCAAAAACTGCAGGATAATTAGGGTATAGAACAGATACATGATAATAAAATACTATGACAAACCCCTTGCTAAATAATTATTTTCTCTATATAGGACAAAAATACTTTATTTAGATGCTATAAAATGCCACAAAGCTATTTTAATTAGGCCAACCTTGTACTGCTTATCTTTAGCATAGAATTTTATGTCTTTGTGGGTGTAGACTATTAAACTAATATATAAGGCACAATAAACATTAGCCCATTTTTTTCTTTACAAAATACTCTTCTATTATTTTAAAAGCACCTTACTTCCTTTTCTTTCAAAATTTTTCATATTTAAATAGTACGGCATTATTCTCTATGCAGATATAGATAGGTGAGTAATAAAATAAAATATTTGACTGGTTTTTGTTGTTTTTCATTAAAGCAATTTTTTTAATTGAAATTTTATTGAATAATTATAGATTCACAAACTTGTGTAAGAAAGAATAGAGATTTCACTGTGCACTTAGTCCCATTTCTCCCAGTCACAACTATTAATATTATGTTTAGAGTAGTTTTACATTCTGTATTAGTCCGTTTTTGTTGCTATACCAGAATACCTGAGACTGGGTAATTTATAAGAACAGAGGTTTATTTGGCTTACGATTCTGGGACAGCTGCATCTGGTGCAGGCCTCAGGCTGCTTTCACCCATGGCAGAAAGCAGCAGACAGTTGGCAGGCACAAGCAGATCACGTGGTGAGAAGAAGCAAGCGAGAGAGAGGAGATGCCAGGGTCTTTTAAACAATCAGCTCTTGCGGAACTAATATAGCGAGATCTCACTCAGGCCCTCCTCCCCCAGGGAGAGCATTAATCTATTCATGAGGGATCCTCCCCTATGACTCAAACAGCTCGCAACACTGCCACATTGGGGATCAGATTTCCACATGAGTTTTGGTGGGGACAACACATTCCAACTCTGTCAGATTCACAGCAAAATCAAACAGAGATGACAGAGCGTTCCCATAGAACCCCTGACCAAACATACTTACAGCCTCTCTGCTGTCAACAACCCACACCACAGTGCTACATTTGTTATAATCCACAAACCTAGAGTGATGCATCATCACCCAAAGTCCAGTTTGCATTAGGGTCTGCTCTTGATTTTGTACATTTTATGGATTTTGACAAAAGTATAATGACATGTACCCACTATTCTATTATCATGCAGAGTAGTTTCACTGCCCTAAAAATATTTCATGCTCTTCTTATTAATCCCTCCTTACCCCAACACCTGTCAACTACCAATCTTTTTACATTCTCCATCATTCCACCTTCTCATACTGAGTCATACTGTTGGAATCGTACAGTGTGTAGCCTTTTCGGATTTGCTTCTTTTTCTTAGTAATAGACATTTAAGTTTTATTCATGTATTTTGATGGCTTGATAGCTTGTTTCTTTTCAACATTGCATAATGTTTCATTCTCTGGATGTACTATGATTTATCCATTCAACTACTGAAAGACATGTTGGTTATGTTCTAGTTTTGGCAGTTCTAAATAAAGCTGCTATAAACATTTGTGCACCTGATTTTTTGTGAACATAAGTTTTTAACTCGTTTGGGTAAATATCAAGGAGCAAATACTCTGGATCGTATTTGACTAGGTTTTTCTGTTGCTCAGGAGAGAACTACTCTTTAACTTTAGTTTTTGACTCATTCAGAGCCAATAAAAATGATCTAGATGATTGTAGATGACTTAGATATTTTTGTTGTTCACTATATAGAATATTTTTTTAAAAATGAGAAATACTTGTTTAGGTAGAAGTCTTGTTTCATGTTGGCTTTTTTCTTTATACAGCTTTTGATAATTATATTTCCAATAGAATCAAAATTGTTATAAATAAAGGGATATCTAATTTATGTATTATGTAATCTCAATCCCTATCCATTTTTTCATGTTATCATTATGTCTTCTAATGTTTTGTAGATAAGTATATTTCCATAGCAAAAGAAATTGAAAATTGTCACAATTATCAAGAAAAGCATTACCCTGTCTATAGCCAATATGTTCCCAATTATATCATAAATACATAAACTGAATTTTTTTACTATAACTGAAAAAATATTGGTCCTGTCCTTTTATATGTTTCCTCTGCTCTGAAAGTGCATGTTCAAATAATGTGCTATATTAGAGTTCTAGAAAATATCAAGCAATTTTATCCATTCACAAATAAAAGTTCTTGCTGTCAAAATATTAAGAACACAATAAATATAAACAAAGACTAGGCACAGGTAATCACCAAAAGGGAAAACTTGAACATTGGCATAGGAAAAATTTAGAAATAATGTTAATATTAAGTGTTAGCCCGCTTATTCCACAAGAAGGATACCTTCATCTTACTGATGGGATTTCAAAAATTTTAAAGTGATTTTGAAAGCAAATGACACTCTTGGAAAAGTTGACTATGTGCATAACCTAAAATCCCCAAATTCCAAGGCTCATACCTTACAGTTGACTTCAAACTGGCCTTTAAGCCTGAGGTATTTACCATCTAGCCCCTTACAGAACAAATTTGCTGACTTGGAGATGTTCCAAACATGCACCCAAGAGAAATATACAAGACTGTTTATCCCACCACTACTGCATTCAAATAGAAAATATTGGTTCCAAATTTATTTATATATATAATGAAGAAAATAATAAACAAAAAAAAGTGTTACATTTTCTTTCACTAGAATAGCAAGGAGCACCTTAAAGGAAATGTGCTAAATTTCCTATATCATCATGAATAAAAATATCAAAATATAATATTATGAATAATGACAAAGTACAGACTTTTTTGTACAGTATTGTTTAATTCATATAAAATCCTAAAATCTGTAAACCAATACTGTTTATTGCTTTTAGATACATATACTCAAATTATACAACTGTGCATGGGATAATAAATACCAAATTTGGGATAGTTTTTACTTCTGCTCTGTTTGGAAATGAAATGTGATCACAAGGAGGTCTAAAAAGGATTGCAATTTTATCTCTGATATTTTATTTCATTACCAAATTCTATATTTTGGATAATATCTTTACTGTTTCAGATACTGAGTAGTTAATAGGAGGACATGTGCATTTTGCATTCCCTAACATTCTACATGGGGAGTCTTTGTTCATTACTCTTACGATTCAAGCACAACTTGGATTAATATTGAAATTTTGAGGCCATACTTTTTTCAGGAGCTCTGAACATTGCACACTGATGTACCTGGCGCTGAGTTTTATGGTAGATAATTTTGAGTTCATTTTCCAGATCTCTGCCCTAATTTATGATTTGTATTTAAACTTCTACTGAGATTTATCATTGAAAGTAGTTAGCTTTTCAAATGTATCAAAATTTTTAAAGTCTAAATTTGTATAGTCAGTTTTAAACTAAAGTAATAGTAAGAAGTCACTAAAAATCCTCCTGAAATTCTACAATATTCTTATATCTCTGATCACTGTTGCAAAATATTAATAATGAAAATATTTGCTTAATGTAAATATTTCACTTTACTACAAGGTAAATTAGTATATTTGTTGCATTTATTCCTTTACTTCTACAACACAATCCTTTAAAATAGTAGGTGCTTGATAAATATATTTAAAAAAAATAGTAGAAAATATCACTGTTCTCGTACAGAGCTAAGAATTAGTTCCTATATAGTCATAAACCTATGGTGGTAGTGATTATTCTTGCATTGACGGCTTCCAATTTAAAGGGAATACTTAACCCTCTCACCAAATACAACAATACTTTTATTGTCAGATGTAGATGTTATGAAGACAACAATGAGATATGCACAACGTGTCCCAATAAATCGTTAAGACATGATTTTCCCAGTCAATTTTCTGAAAAAAAAGTATGAAGATAAATGCTTATTTCTACTGACATCACCAAGACTGTACTACTGTGACCATATCACTATAATCTAAAACATGACGAAGTCTTCAAAAACAATGCAGAATACTACTGGATCTTCTTTTAATATCCCTAACAGTTGTAAGCAAATAAAGCCATAGGGAATACCAAAAAACTTAGAGAATCCAACCAGGAGATAAAGATTAAAATGTTGGAAGAGTTATACCGATATTTCAGCTCAGATACAGACAATTTAGAGCTGATTTCCCAGAGGATTGTATTTAAAACAACACTTGGCTTGTAACACTGTGTATTTGTGTATCAGCTTACCCTCCCCCATCATTAAATGTCAGGTTCAGTAAACGAGGCACTTTCCACTCTTGGGGTCTCAGAGTTTTATGCTGTTCTTGAAACTTGGTATTCACTGTATCAGCTTACCCTCCCCCATCATTAAATGTCAGGTTCAGTAGACGAGGCACTTTCCACTCTTGGGGTCTCAGAGTTTTATGCTGTTCTTGAAACTTGGTATTCATTCAATAAATATGAGGGTACTACAAAAAGTTCATGGAAAAATAAAATTGAAAGATATGAATTGTTCCCACCAACTTTTGGAAGTGCCCTCACAGTTTTGAAATGAATTAATACATGGAATAAATAAGGTAAAATCACATTACTATGCTATTAGAGAAAAATGAGAAAATAAATTTATTGGCAGACAAAAACATGTAAAATGTAACAAGTGGTGAAGAATGTTAACTAAAATGTTGTGGCGATTTAAGTGATCACAACTTACTATATTTAGAAGTCAAATTAATTGTCTTCCCAAGAGGTATTTAAGAATTTGAAATTATTTTGCAGTCCAGACAATTTTGTTTGAAACAGGTATTAATTTATGAATAATGTAAAATGCATAAAATATTAATATCTTTACAAAAATGTATATACTCATACAAAGAGTCTTATTAAAATACATTGAAACACTACCTATATTATAATCAACATAAAGTTCACTAAATTACTTATAGTTTCGAATATGTTTAAAATGGTTAAAACAACTGAAAAACACTATGTTTTTAAGGAAAACTTTAGACAGATTTAACAGAGTTGATTTGAGCAAGGAATGATTCATCTCACTAAATTACTTATAGTTTCGAATATGTTTAAAATGGTTAAAACAACTGAAAAACACCATGTTTTTAAGGAAAACTTTAGACAGATTTAACAGAGTTGATTTGAGCAAGGAATGATTCATGAGTCAGGCAGCACTCCAAATCAAAAGAGGTTTCACGAGCTCTACTCCAGCAAAGTGAGCTTTTCTACAGGATGAACACAAAATAAAAACAATTAAATTGCCTGATTGACTACAGCTAGGTGCTTGCACTGTTTGGGCGTTGTCTGACATGAGGTCCCTAGCTGTATAAGCAGTTAGCTGGCTGGCTGGCTGTGACTGACTGCAGCACCCCCCGCCTTTTTTTTTCAAATTAAGTTAGTCACAAGAAATGTATCCAAGTTAAGTTCCAGTTTGCTTATGTAAGAGCTCCAGGTACAAAAACAACCCCAGGTTGCTTATTAGGCATCATCATGTGTTTCACTGAACACATGAGGTTTTTTAGACCATATGGGCATAAATATCCACAATTCCTAATGCATAAAAAGTAAATAATGTACATTCACAGAGGATAAATGTAGGCTAAACCTAATTTGTAGTAGAAATACTAATATAGACTAAGGTTATCTTTTAATATATCCCACCTGAATTTAACAATCAGTAATATCTACAGGAAGTTTATATTGTTATGCTTTGAGTACTCTAAATAATGAAATTTATATTTCTAACTATTCTATTATACACATTTTACACATTATATTATTTCTCTTAGTTGCCCAAATTCTGAAACAAACAACAAGAACAAAAAAAACATAACATCTTAACATTTTTAACAATGTTTGACATACCATGGTAAAATTACCATTTTCTTGAAAGACCCATTATCACCATTTTTTCTTTAATAAGATAATAATCTCTACCTTTAGTCAGGCAGATGACTGCCCAGGTACCTTCCTTGCAGCCAACTGTGGCCTCTAATGACCTATGAGCTAATTTCAATATATGCAAAGTGCAACTGTGCAACTATATGACCATACCTTTTGAGAACAGTGTACCCTGCACTAGTTTTGGCTCATTCTTCTGATAGATGTACAGACGTGGTAGGAGAGATGGTGGATCAGCTGAGCCCTTGCAATGGTCTTTGCCTGCTTAGATGATCCAGAGCATCATATGCAAGGAGACTGAGTCCATAACTCCATATAGCTAACATATTTCCTTAAATGTTAAATTAGAGAAAATACATTTCTACATTGTTAAGAAGTTGTTATCTTAGTTTCTGTTAAAGTAGCCAATGAGCAAAATGCCTAAAAGAAAGGAGGAAAGAAAGAAAGGACGCAGCTGGCAAGATTTTACTCTCAATAATCTATTTTCCCTTGAAATTTACATGCAGTTTTACATGAAGTCATGCTCACACTTTCTGCAGAAGCTTTAAAAGGGGATTGCAATTTTGGTCATATTCTCAAGGCATACTATCACTTAATTTAACCTAAATAATTTATCAAAGACAAAAAATGCAAGGCATTTTTTCAGTGATTCAATCCTAATTTGTGAGAACGTCATTTTTGTGCATGTATGTGCATTTTTATCGTTTATTATAACCCTAACTTAACATGCTTTAGAAAATATATTAATGTACTATTGTAAAGTTTTTTGCTTAAGCTCGATGGTGTTTTGACTTATTTTCACATTAGATTTATTTTGATATCTACTTAATTAAATATCTGCTGAAGAATCATATTTTTATCATTGACATATTTCTTTTTCTTTTAAATAGTGTACTTCACATTTTCAAAAATTGTTTCATTAATTTTAATTACATTAAGGCACGTATTTCAAGATACTGTTTTTATAATCCTTGACCTCTTTTCAGCAACTTTCACTTTCATCACTGATAAAGAAAACAAGACTCAATTATAGGTTGTGTACAAAAAATGAACTTTAAGTATAGTGATACAGGCAGATGAAAAGTGAAAGGACATTACATGATGAAAAAGGGTCACTGAAAATTTTTAAAGTTATTAATTCACCAATACACAACCAGATAAAAAGTAACATGATGGTAAAATCTATACCATATGAACAATGACTTTTTAAAAAGCTGAAATATACTAGCTTGTAAAGTTGTTTCTTATGAGCATATGAATTAACAATTTTGAAAAGTCCTACTTGTATTCTGTTGACCAAACATATGTAATTAGAAGATAAATGGTGGAAACCCGATTTGTTACTCTTGAAGAGGAAAGTGAAAGACAAGCAATGGGAGTGGGGGAGGCTAAAATGAACAGGTTAGCTTGATATAGACACAAATAGAGACAATGTTATTTATAAGTACTCATATATGTGTATGTGTGTATGGGCTGGTATACATATACAGGTATATGCATTTTCTAGCTCTTTCCACATATGGGCTTAGAAAAGGCAACACATCAGTAGCAATAAGGACACCTAGAACTCAGATCTTCATTTCTAACACCTTTCTTGGATAGAAGGAAACCAAGATCCTTACAGAAATGGATAATTCTAAGCCAAGTGCAAGAAATATACAAAATGAGCCTCTAACATTTTGTAGTACCAGAAAAAAAGGTAGTGCTAAAGTGCATACTATCACAACACATGAACACACACAATGATAAGGACATGTCACAGGGACACAAATGCCAACTGGAAGAGATCCCACTGGTCAAAGCTGGAAAAATTTGAGCAATCAATCAATCAATCAATCAATGAATAAATGAGTGAATGAATGAATGAATGAATGAATGAATAAATAAATAAGTAAGTAAGTAAATAAATAAATAAACAGAATAAATGAGTGAATGAATGAATGAATGAATGAATAAATAAATAAGTAAGTAAGTAAATAAATAAATAAACTTTCTGGAGAACCTTAACTAATACTATGGTCTAACATACAATCTAAATCATAATGCTGGATTATAACCCATAATGCTGGATTATACACATGATTGAATAAATAGTGTAAAAGAGACAAATATTTTATACAGAAAAACTTTTGAATAGTTTATGTAAATATCCCTCCCCCCTCCAGGAGGTGGAGCTGACTCTCCCCCCATGTTGGAATGTGGCCTAGCCTTAGTGACATGTTTTAAAAGAATAGATCATATAAAATGAAAAGGGAATAGCTTTACTGGAAGTCCAGGAGGTGGAGCTGACTCTCCCCCCATGTTGGAATGTGGCCTAGACTTAGTGACATGTTTTAAAAGAATAGATCATATAAAATGAAAAGGGAATAGCTTTACTGGAAACTTGTCAAGCACAAATTTGGTCAAATGATTGATATTAACATGACTTGTGATAAGTCGGGCTGATTGCATGTACACGCAGCTGACAGGGTGTAATGAATAGGGCATTTCATCTCTGTAAATTCTTCCCCCAAATACATAACCTCAGTATGGTCATTGAAAAAAAAATCTGACCCAATTGAAGGGGATTCTACAATTATTTAGCCAGGTCTCCTCGTAACTCCCAAGGTATTGAAAAACAAGGAAAGAATGAGAAAATGTTACAAAACAGAGGAGACTAATGAGACATGATGAGTAAATGCAGTACGATATCTGGGATGTTTCCTAGAAAAGAAGATATTAGTGGAAGAACTAGTTAAAACTCAATAAAGTTTGAAATTTTTAGATAATAGTTAATAAAGACACTATCAATATTGTTATCAGTATGGTGTTTTACTTTTGACAAATATACCATTGTTATTTAAAATAGTAACAATAGGAAAATTGATTGAGTTCATGCAGAAACTTACAAAATTTTCTTTGAAATTTTTTCTCAAAATGTAAAACTATTTCAAAATTTAAGAAGTTTACTTAAACCTGGAGTGGCTATGTTAATATCAGACAAATTATATTTCAGAGTAACAGATATAACCAGAGATGAACAAGGTAATTTCATAATAAGAAAGGGTCTATTCATTAGTATGACTTAATAAACCTAAATAATTATGTACCTAATTTAATAAAAGAGCTTCTGAACACATGATGTAAAAATGATTAAAACTCCAAGAAGCAACAGGCAAATTAATATTTCTTGTCAGAGACTGCAATATACCACTCTTAATAATTGTTAAGACTAACAAACATAAAATCACTAAAGATGTAGAAATCTTGAACAACGCAACCCACTTCTTGACCTAACTGAAACAGAAACATGTAACACTCCACCCCCAAACAGCAAGACACTCATTTTAAGTACACATGAAATATTTATGAAGCTATATTATATTCAGGACCTTAAGACAAGAAACAATGCATTTGAAAGGATCCAAATCATTTCAAGTGTATTTTCTTACCACAATAGAATCAAATTACAAATCAATAAAAGAAATAAATGGGGGAAATTTGCAAATATTCAGGAACTTAATATATGTGTAAACAACAAATAGGCCAATGAAAATATCAAAAAGTAAAGGATAAATTATTTTGAACAGAATAAAAATGAAAACAGAAAAGAATTTAAAGCAATAAATGGTATATAAGAAATGTTTAAAAACAAATACTTTAATCATTTGAGCTTTCGCCTAAAGAACCTAGGAAAAGAGGATATTCAGAAGAAATAATAAATGTTAGACTAGAAGTCAATGACATAAAATACAGAAAAATGAAAAAATTAGTTATGCCAAAAGCTAGTCCTTTGAGAACATCAACAATCTTGATAAATCTCTTGGCAGACAAATGAAGAAGGGAAAGGGGGAAAAAAACAATATCAAAAATGAGAAAAGTTTATTACTATAGGTCCAATATTTTAAAAAGATATAAAATGTATATTATGAATAATTTATGGCAATAAACTCAACAGCTTAAGTTAACCGGACAAATTTCTTCAAACAAAACTGACCAAAATTCAACCAAGAGAAAAATGAAAACGGGAATAATCTTATGTATATTTGTATTAGTTCGTTTCTGATTCTTGTGGCATAATACCTGAAACTGGGTAATATATAAAGAAACAAAATTTATTTCTTACAGTTTGAAGGCTGGGAAGTCCAACGTACAGGGAATACATCTGGTGAGAGCCTTCTTCTGGGTGGGAACTCTCTATAGGATCCTGAGGCAACCAGGCTGTCCCATGGCGAGAAAGGGATAAGCAAGAGGGAGTTAAATCTTCTCACTTGTTCTCCAATAAAGCCATAAGAACCAAGCCCATTACTCTATGAATGGATCAGTCAATTCATACAGGAGGGCACAGTCCTCACAATCTAATCACATCTTAAAGGTCCTACCTTTCAAATATCATAATAGGATTTCCTAGCCTCTTAACACTGTTTTAATGGGGATCAAGTTTTCAATACATGAACTTCCGGTGGACACATTTAACCCATAGCAGCATTTTAAAAACAAAGTTTAATGCATAACTTTACACAGCAAAAATTCAAGTACCACATGGGTTTATGGTAAAATCTTACCAAATATTGAATATTTTATAGGGTTTGGCAATATTAATGCTAATACCTGGCAAATATTTTAAAAAGAATCAACACCAAAGAGATAAACCAAATATTTCCCTACTTGTTTTATGAGTCAAGCATTACTCGAATTAACACACATACACACACATATACACACACCCCTAGTAAAGATGTTACAAGAAAAGGATACTACAATACAGTACTATATAACAGATTACACATATATATATATATATATATAAATATATAAATAATATAAATAATATATAAATAAATAAATATATATATATATATATATAAATAAATGCAAACATCCTAAATGCAATTTTGGTGAATCTAATCCAACAGTATATAGAGAGAATGTTGCATCATAACCAATGGAGGACTTTTCCCTGCTTGTGAATCAATGTATTTCACCATATTAAAAAACTAAAAATAAAAAGAGATACAACCATCTTAGATGTAGAAAAACATTTGAGAATATTTCACATCTATTTCTGATTAAAATACGCTCAGAAGTATTTTAATTCCTTCCACTAGAAGTAGAAGGAAATTTCTAATCTGATAAAGAGCATCTGGGAATAAAACCCCACAACTAAGATCACACTCACTGGTGAAAGACTGAATACTTTCCCCTTAAGAAGGTAGGGCACAGAGATATTTATTTTCAAAGCTTTTATTCAGTATTGTGGAGAACTCAAAGTGTGTGCTTGGGATATGTGAGTACAGTCTAGACAAGGCTATACCTACATAATACCTAAAAAGTCACAAGTACAAAATGAGGGGAAATGTCCACATTTATGTACTAGGATAAAGAAGCAGCAATGTAAATTACAATAAGAAATTAATTTCATACAAAAGGAGAAATAATTGCCCTCAACAGAATAAAAATGAAAACAGAAAAGAATTTAAAGCAATAAATGGTATATAAGAAATGTTTAAAAACAAATACTTTAATCATTTGAGCTTTCGCCTAAAGAACCTAGGAAAAGAGGATATTCAGAAGAAATAATAAATGTTAGACTAGAAGTCAATGACATAAAATACAGAAAAATGAAAAAATTAGTTATGCCAAAAGCTAGTCCTTTGAGAACATCAACAATCTTGATAAATCTCTTGGCAGACAAATGAAGAAGGGAAAGGGGGAAAAAAACAATATCAAAAATGAGAAAAGTTTATTACTATAGGTCCAATATTTTAAAAAGATATAAAATGTATATTATGAATAATTTATGGCAATAAACTCAACAGCTTAAGTTAACCGGACAAATTTCTTCAAACAAAACTGACCAAAATTCAACCAAGAGAAAAATGAAAACGGGAATAATCTTATGTATATTTGTATTAGTTCGTTTCTGATTCTTGTGGCATAATACCTGAAACTGGGTAATATATAAAGAAACAAAATTTATTTCTTACAGTTTGAAGGCTGGGAAGTCCAACGTACAGGGAATACATCTGGTGAGAGCCTTCTTCTGGGTGGGAACTCTCTATAGGATCCTGAGGCAACCAGGCTGTCCCATGGCGAGAAAGGGATAAGCAAGAGGGAGTTAAATCTTCTCACTTGTTCTCCAATAAAGCCATAAGAACCAAGCCCATTACTCTATGAATGGATCAGTCAATTCATACAGGAGGGCACAGTCCTCACAATCTAATCACATCTTAAAGGTCCTACCTTTCAAATATCATAATAGGATTTCCTAGCCTCTTAACACTGTTTTAATGGGGATCAAGTTTTCAATACATGAACTTCCGGTGGACACATTTAACCCATAGCAGCATTTTAAAAACAAAGTTTAATGCATAACTTTACACAGCAAAAATTCAAGTACCACATGGGTTTATGGTAAAATCTTACCAAATATTGAATATTTTATAGGGTTTGGCAATATTAATGCTAATACCTGGCAAATATTTTAAAAAGAATCAACACCAAAGAGATAAACCAAATATTTCCCTACTTGTTTTATGAGTCGGTTTGGCAGCATTAACTTACCAACAGCTCCATGCTTCACTTAACATCTATGCAGAGTTTCTGCCTCAGAGAACAGTCTTTCCCTGGGGCAGAAGATTGAATTGTATTTTGTCTTGGAATGAGATGTTTTCTGCTTGAGTCTGAGAACCCAAGGAATTGCCCATCACAGTTGTGGGTGATAACAGAAAGGGACTAAAGGATGTGACTTTATATTTAGGGTCTGAGATACCTTATCGTGTTTGATCCCTACAATGACCTTGTGAAATAGAAATTATCTCATATTTTTCTCAACTTAGGTCAAGGAATTGCCCATCACAGTTGTGGGTGATAACAGAAAGGGACTAACGGATGTGACTTTATATTTAGGGTCTGAGATACCTTATCTTGTTTGATCCCTACAATGACCTTGTGAAATAGAAATTATCTCATATTTTTCTCAACTTAGGTTAAGTATCTTTGGATAAACAAACAAAAAAACAAAAGGTAATAATATGAAGCTTTACAAGCTAGTGAATTGCTGAACTCACTTAACTCTGAAGGAAAGTTTATATTGTATCTGCAAGGTAATTGCATCATCAAAACTGCAATCGAGAATGAACAACCAGCATGTCAAGGAGGAGAAAAACTTAAAAGAGAAATAACTTATATGGGGAGAATTCATAAAAGATATTTTGTTACACAGTCAAAAGGTATTACAGTAAATTAGAAGTCAAAGATTCAAATTTATGCTTAATTATTGCTAAGTTACGTACCAATGGCTAAATTATATCTACTATTGGCTTGAGTTTTCTCATTTGTAATAATGTGGCTGTAATAACACTCATAATGTAAAGCAGGAAGCAATATCGATAGATGATATTATGGAGGAAGAATCTGATGAAAGCATCGATTAATTGGATACACATAGAAACAAAAATGTCAAACTGTGAAAATGTAATTCTGTTCTTAATATAATTAATATATTTTCTGCTGTCACTCCGTGTGGAATTACAAATACACAGTTCATAAGTATTCCCTAATTTAATCCACAAAATAAATCTATATATAATGTCCTATTTTTAACCCATTCTCTAGATAAGGTTTTATAAATGAAGTCGACTGGGATGTTCACATAACTAGTTATTAGAAAGGTATATTTCACAATCTGCTATAATATAAGAATCAATTATTACTGTTCCATACTATTTATATCTTGATGGCTTTAGAAAAATGGATATTGACCCAGTTATAGGAACTTCAATTCTTAGCATATTTGGATCCTAATCATTTGGAATGAAAACTTGATTTTTGACATGTTTAGTTTTTGGTGCTGCATAGAAGAGACAGTATGATTATGAATACATGTTTTGTTAAGACAAAATCAGAGAACTAAAATCTGGTATTATAAATAAGTATATTGATCACCACTCAGAGTTAGTGACTAATTGAAGAAGTCTTCAGAATACTGTTATTTTTCCATTTCATGATTTGAGATTGATTTACAAAAGTGTTCTCAGTTTGAGCAAATGCAATGAATGATGCATTTATAATTTTTGCAATTGTATGTGAGCATACTATAGTATACAAAGTCTAAGAAGCACTAAGTTTTTAAAAAGAGTTATTTGAGGGCTTCCACTTCCAGAAAGACAGAGTAGACCAACTCTTCCTTTTTCCTCCTACTAAGCATATCTAAAAACTCTGAAAATTATATGCAAACAAACACAAGAAACTCTGGAAACTGAAGAGAGGAGGGTAAACAGGTAGAGAACTTGGTCCCAAAGGAACATGTCATGAGTTCCCTGAATTTTCTTTTTTCCTGTATTCCAAACATGGAACAAAAGAAGCTCTTGGAAACTGATAAAATCAGTTGTAAGTAATCCATAAGTCAAATAGAAAGTCTGCAGGAAAATATTAAAAAATAAATTGAATTGAATAAAAATGCAACATATTAAAATTTATGGAATATGGCTAAAGCAAAGCAGAAAAGGAATATTATAGTACTAAATGCATATACTAAAAAAGAGGAACTATCTTATCAATAGTCTAAGCTTCCACATCAAGAATCTCGAAATTTATCCTCTGGTTGATGAAGTCAGTATGCTCCTTAGACTTTACATCCCATTGGCACCGAGCACTGCTTATTCTTTGAGAATATCTCTGTCTTGTATTTTTGAGATACCAGGTCTCTTGATTTCCTCCAGCTCTGGATTATCCATTAAAATCTTCTTTATTGATTTTATTTTTTCCACTCACTCCTCACATGTCAATATAACCCAGAGCTTTATCCTTGCTTTCCGCTCTACACATTACTTACATACCACCTCAGTGAGAACTTATTGACACTTGGTTTAATTATCGCATGATTATGGATGACTCTCGAAAACATCTACCTTTAACCTAAACTTGACTGCTGAGACCCGCATGTGTCTTCAGTTGTTACCTGGAAAACTCCACTGGAGTATTTTAAGACATCGCAAATTCAGTTTTAAAAAACTAAGGTACCATTGCAGTAGTTTGCTAGGACTTCAGAACAAAGTACTATAAACTGGGTGGCTTAAACAACAGAAAGCTATTGTTCCACAATAAATAGGCTCTGGAGGCTAGAATTACAAAAGCAATGTGGTAGGAGAGTTGGTTTCTTCTAAAGGCTGTGAGGGAGAATCTGTTCCAGACCCCTCTCCTTTGCTTGTAGGGGGCCGTCTTGTCCCTGCAACTCTTCACATCCTCTTCCCTCTATGTGCGATGCTGTATCCAAATTTCCCCAGTTGTGTGGCTTGCAGCCCACCCTAATGACCTCATTTTAACTTGATTTCCTTTTTAAAGGCCCTGCCTCCAAAAAAGTTCACATTCTGAGGTACTGAGGATTAGAACTTCAACATATGAACTTTGAGGGGACACAATTCAACCAGTAACAATCATATTCCTGGAAAATAGGAAAGTGCATTAGCAATTACAATACGTAGAGTAAGTGCCAGAATGCCGGTATCTCAGGGGAAGGACTTCAATGTCCTTTCTCTGGGTTTTGGCATGATTCTAAGCATACTTCCATCTCAACGCCTGCCATTTTAATTTAGTTTCTTCACTTTAGTTTTGGTTTTGATAATTGGGAAGTTACAGTACCATAAATTGCCAGCTCTTCATATGCAGTTATGACTTATTTGGATGCACATTAGAAGAGTGCATACAATGTAAATATTTTCTGAATAAAAACAGTAATATATAAATGATCTAAGACAACATGACATTCTAATCTCACTGTATATTTCTCTCTGTAAATACACTAAATCCTCACCAGTAACTGAAATGCTATGTTATTGCATGTCTTTGCATATACCATGCCTCCTACTTAAAATATCCTTCTATATGTAATAGAATATTGTTTGTATTATTCATTCTTTAAAGTGTCCCAGTGGTTATAAAATATCTCATTTATAGTATGTTTGGTATCTGTTAGACAACAACTGATCCTTCTAGCACAAAGCCTACGAAATTTACAATTAAAGTAAATGTGGCTTTAACCCTCTGCTCTGCAGATGTTTGCCAGTTTCAATTCATGGATTTTGAGATAAATGCAGCATTTTTCTGATCAATTAATAGAATAATCACAGCTAAAATACAACATAAGTACTGATATAATTATCCCTAATTCAGTCTTGCTCTAATGAGTATTTTATTCCAGTCTATTGATGTGAGAATACTATGTCCTCTACCTTTACATTTATGTCATTGTGCTTTTCCTAATACTGAAATAATTCTAAATTTCCCTCTTTTTTTAAGTTTTTTATGTCTATGCCATTGAAATATTTTATTTTGTTCCTAAAGGCAAGAAAATAAAATGCTAATGGCAGAACATGGAAACATGGAATAACATATTCTCACCTCTCCTGATTTTTCTATGATGTATGTCTTTTATGGGACTAGCAGAGAATTACATTTGTGTAGTTTAGTCCTCATGTGAAGTTTGGTTAATGGCCTAAGTCATTTCCAATGGCAGTTTCCTAGTGAGTGTTTACCTCCAGAAAAATTCTACTTCCAATAAAGTAAGTCTACTGTGAGGTGACAGGAAGAAATCAATATGAAGCAAAATCAGTAAGCTTAATGCTGCATCTCTCTGGGATGCTATTTTTAGCCATTCTCCTTTTTGACTTACAATTATAGTGCTTATTGTCTTTTATATTCTTACCATATCAGAATTGTGGGATGGTCTTAAAAACTGAGCAGCGTCTGGCTTTAGGAAGACATACTATTTCACATTATTAGTGAATAAATTTATTTATTTATTTGCACCTTAAAGAAAAACACATCTGAAAAAGTTACACAAGTGTAAAAATATATGTTAATATTTTTTATCTTTTCATTCAGTGGAAAGTGTTGAACTGGGGGCAACTATATAATATGAACAAGAACTTTTACAAATACCAAGTATCTATATAGATAAAAATATATGTTAATATTTTTTATCTTTTCATTCAGTGGAAAGTGCTGAACTGGGGGCAACTATATAATATGAACAAGAACTTTTACAAATACCAAGTATCTATATAGTTTAAATTTTATAAACATTTAAACCCATGTGCCCAAAATTCATCCAAATGAAAGATATTTTCCACATATGCTTAGAATTCTCTGCCACTCTTCACTGCTTTCCCACACTAGTATTAACCAGCTGTCTGTCATTTAAGAAGATTACTTCGGTGTTTTTCTGGGATGTTGACCCCAAGTTTCCTCCAGTTAAATATAGCCTACATGTCACTGATAGAATTATCACTTTAAGTTATAACCACAACTTGTCATTTTCCTCTTCAAACCCATTAAGAAAACTTAATCGTCTAGTGATTTGAGTACAAGTGTATCTAAGACCCCTTATAGTAGGTTCCAAAAGCATCCAGTGAGAAGCCCAGACTCTGAAGAGAAATCCCTTAAGCCAAAATCCCAGTTCTCTTATTTACAAGATTGGGAAATTGCCGAAATTCACTCTGGCCCTATTTTTTCCACCTGCATTGTGGTGAAAATTAACACTACCTGCTTCATAGGAAGGCTGTGAAGAATAAATGTGAAAATTGTGTTATGATTGCTCACAATGGGGTTTTAAGAGTCCCAATGTTTCTCATGCATATTAAAAGTGAAAAGGACTTGTTACTCTTCCCTTGAAAACTGTGAGCTCTGGAGCCGGCCCGGTGGCGCACTGGAGAGTGCGCCACTTGGGAGCGTGGTGGC
>NW_007727200.1:456153-458145 GCF_000696425.1 Galeopterus variegatus | reverse complement strand
ATCTAGGCAACAAATCAACAGAGTAACCATTACTCTTTCAGAAGGAGAGAAGAAATTTAAGGTAATTAGAGGGGAGAGGAGGGAGGGATGGGGGATGGGGAAAGATTGGACAAGGGGCATAAAGAATAAGTATGATTTGCAACAATATATATGCTAGTAATATTGATTTGATCAACATATGTCAATGTTGAACCCCAAAATATATATAATCAATTATGATTCAATAAAAAAATTAATAAATAAATAAAAGGAAACATTAAAAAAAAGAAAAAATACGAAAACATATCTTTATTGTAGCAATTTAACGGAGCTGCCCCAAAGAAATCTTTCATTTCCAGATGGGACTTGGGAATTTCCTTGTTTTATTTTTTAAATAGGTTATCTTTCTCACAATCGGGGAGGAACAACTGTTTTAAATCGAAAACTCCTCACCCAGGAAGGAGCAAACCATCCAAGTTCCGCATCTGTTTTGCAATAGTGCCCCTGAAGTCCCCACAACGATGCTAGGTAGTAGTCCCGCTCACCACGGGACTACGGGACTCGGTCCTAAGTGAGCGGAAAGATAAACTCACTCAGCACCGACAACTCCCCTCCTTCCCTTCCTGCAAACGAGCCGATTCAAATAACCCAGGGTGCCGGCTATCACCCCCCCGCCACACTCACCTGCGGGTAGACCACAGCTCCCAGCCCTGCCGCTTGAACCTCCCACTCGGCAACCAGGAGCAGGAGGCGAGGAGTGGGCGTGGCCGATGCTGGGGCGGGGCTAGCGGTCAAGCCACGCCCACCGAGCCTCTTCAGGCTCTCCTCCGTTCGCTTCACTGCGCCTGCGCTGGAAGAGCGGGGCAGGCTGGGCAGTGGCATTTCTGCGATAGTTGGTGGCTCTGCGGGTCCCTTGTTACGCTACTTAGTTGTTTGCAGCGGCTCTAAATACTGCTTTTTCCCAGCCACCTGCACATTCCCTAGTGCGCCTCCGCCTGCCGGTGTCGGATCACAGCAACCAGCTGATGTCTCCAAGCGCAGCTAGTTTCCTTCCACCTGTTTGTACTGCTGAGCTTACCAAGAATGCCACTGACACCTCCTCTCCTGCTATGTACCGGGCACTACGCAGATTACTTGTATTGTGTCATTTAATCCCCTCTGCAATTGAAACAATGAAACAGAGAAGTTAAAGAACTTGCTTAAGGTCACAGATCCAAAATGTGCTAGAGGTTGAAGTTGATCGTAGGCTGCCTGGCACCACTCCACCTTGCATGTCGCACCTAGCCAAGTTCCACGTGCTTTACGTAAATGTTCACTGTTTCTTAAACAAGCTCTGCTAGTACAGCATTGACTCTACAGCTGAGTGTTCTAAATGACTTGCCCAGGAACACCAGCCCAGCTTTGTCCGATGGCAAAACCTGGGCTATTTTCACCGCCCCATGAGGCCTCTGCGTTCTTTTTTGCTTTTAAACAGCTCTCTTGAGGTATTGGCATAAAAAAGCCTGCACGTATTTAAAGTGTACAATTTCATTTTTGCATTTATGTGTATACGTTCCTGAAACCAACACCAAAATCAAATGAACATATCCACCATCCCCAAAAGTTTCCTTCTGCCCATTTGTAATTCCTCCTCCATCACAACCTACTATTCCCTATTCCTCAGATAACCATGGATCTGCTTTTGGTCGCTGTAGCTTAGTTTGCATTTTATAGAATTGTACATAAATGGAATCATACACTATGTGCTTTATTTTTCAGGCAGTCAGTCTTAATTATTTTGAGATTCATCCATGTTGCTGAGTGTATTAATAGATCATTCCTTTTTATTACTGAGTAGAATTCCACTGTATTGATATACCACCGCTTGTTTATCTATTCACCCATTTTGGACTTTTAGGTCGTTTCAGTTTCTGGCTGTTACAAAACTATCATCATGCACGCACAAGTCGTTGTATGGACATATGCTTTTATTTGGGTTGATACCTAGGATTCATTAACCTAGAAAAAAAAAAA